>NW_027154523.1:38612-38821 GCF_002600585.1 Cystoisospora suis
AGATTAGAAATAGATAGATAGATAGATAGATAGATAGATTAAGGATAGATAGATAGATAGATTAGAGATAGATAGATAGATAGATAGATAGATAGATTAAAGATAGATAGATAGATAGATCAGAGATAGATAGATAGAGAGATAGATACATTAGAGATATATCAAAGATAGATAGATAGGTTAAAGATAGATAGATAGATTATGGATAG
>NW_027154523.1:39126-39332 GCF_002600585.1 Cystoisospora suis
CTAAGGAGAGATAGATATAGTCATGGGAATGTGGAGGAAGGTGGTGTATCTGTGCGTATTTGCTGAAGACGGAGTGAGGGCATTAATTTGCATGCACCAGACGTACGTAGAGAAAATCCAAAGTCGAGGATAGCCACTGTATTAGCTGGCTGCTCGTCAATCGATCCTGAGCCTCCTAAACACACAAGAAAGAAACGACAGAGAGA
>NW_027154523.1:39388-44256 GCF_002600585.1 Cystoisospora suis
CGCCCTACAGAAGAGAAAGGGAAAGGAAGAAGAAGAAGAGCCGTCGCCTTGAGAGGAAGACGGGAGAAGAAGAGGCAGTTGAATAGACATAGAAAGAAAGCGTAGAGAGAAAGATCTTCTCAATCCACAGCTTCAGTTTGTACTTGAAGAAGACCTGAAAAGAGATGTCTTGGTGCTTCTCGTTTTGTAGAGAGTCTATTATCTACAGAAGAACCTTCATGAGATGTGTGGAAAGATAGATAAGTCTTCATGTAAATATAAAGTCACCTTTCTGACTACCATGTATAGATCGATAAAGATAGAAGTACACCTACATGACTGACCAAGATAGTATGTATCTATCTGTATAGATGTGAATCTGAGGATGTATATCGATATGCGTGTATCTCTGTGTATTCAAACAAATGTCATAACGTCGATTCTAGACACTCTTCGAGACTGGGTAAGATACAGATAAAGAAGAGAAAATCTCGTGTCTATTCCATAGATATATACCTCTTACACCTGTACGGCTTTTCATGAAGATCCCTCCTCATGTACATATGTATATCTACACAGTCGGAAACGTCTATCGCTCTGTCAATATAAGTCTCCATGTGTATCTATTTATCTATCTATCTTTAATCTATCTATCTTTAATCTATCTATCTTTAATCTATCCTCTATCTATGTATCATGAGTACCTTTAGATCTTTTCCATGCTTCCTGTGCATCAACACCAGCGTTGCGAGATAGGAGCTCTCTCTGAGGTAGCCACGAGAAAAGAGGGTCATCTGGTCCTTTCCTTTTCAAAGACACCGTGGCTTCTGCTGGATCTTCTCCTTCAAGAAAAGGAAATAAGGAGTCGCCTACTGAAGAGGCCTCTCTTTCTTCTTCTTCTTCATCTTCTTCTGTCTCATGGAGTGGATCCCCGTCACGGGGTGTCTCCGTTCTTATCCGACTTAAGGCTTTCCCCGCTCTTTCAGTGTTGAGCATGGAGTCAGCAGAAGAAGAAGAAAGACGATCTCTTGTTTTCCACAAGAAACCTTTCAAAGGAGGAAGAGGTTTTCTTTCTTGTTCTTCATCGTGTATAGGTGACGTCGGTTCTTCCTCTTCTTCTTTCTTCTTCTCTCCCATCTTTTCGTCGGTCTGATCTTTCTCCTTTGCTTCTCCTGTCAAAACATGAGAGGCGAGGGCAGGAGGTAGATGAGAGAAGGTCGGATTTGCAGTCTCTTGGAGTTGAGGTACCTCCTTCTTGTCGCTTTGCGTGGTGTTGGAGTTTTCCTTCGAAGGCGATAAAGGAAGGGGTCGATTCTCTTCTTCATTTTTCTCTCTCCAAAGGGCCGTTCGATGCCCACCTAAGGCGTCGTCTTCTCTCATCTGATCTAGAGAGGAAGATGGAGAGAATGAAGAAGAAAGAGGAGAGATAGAGGTGTGAGGAGTATCAAAGAGAAACTTGGATGTGATGAGAGAGCTTCGATTTCGATAGCTATTAAGAAGATGAAGAGGTATAGAATGGTTTCCTCTCTTCACAGATGGAATAACTCTCTGAATAATAGGCAAGGCTTCTTCAAAAAGATCTTGAGAGGAAGACCCCATGCCAGAGAGAAGTCCATCTGTCTCAAAATCGGCCTCCCTATTCTGTAAAGATAGTGCAGCATGCAACAGCTTCGTATCAGCCGCTGGCCTAGGTGTGTGTAAAGAAGAGGTACTCCTCTTTCTTTCAGAAGAACGAGAATGCACTCCCTTCTCTTCTTTGGGTTCTTCAGGAAATGTATCGATTTTCTTCTTCTTCTTATGATGATGATGAGGATAGTGATGCTTGGGCGTTGTCATACCATGGAACTGTTCAGACTTGTCTTTGCTTTTCTCTTTCAGGATATGCCGGGGAATACGAAGCTCTCGGGTTTCTTCTTCAAGAACGTAAGCCGTCGCTTTCTTGTCAAAGGCAACTGTACGTACACACGGTTCTTCACTCATATGAAACTGGAAAAGAGAAAGTCAAGCAACAGATGAAAAAGAGCTTAGTTTCGATGAAGGAAACCAACGACGATAGCCTTTAGCAAGGCCTCTTCTTACTCACATAAACCAGAAGTCTTACCACCTTTTTCAAGATAAATACAATGAGGTGTCCCTCTTCATTTTCCTCTCTATGTCAATATCTAGAATGATTTATAACTGTATAGAGAGAGGTAGTAGGGACAGAGTGTTGAGAGAGAGGTATCTCTCCATACGCTGGCCTTGAGTTGAGAGAAAGGAGGTTGTATAGAGAGATGTTCTGCGAAGGCGTTTTAATGGGGTCCACGCTTAGAGACGTCTTTCGGTCTTCCACTTCACTGGGCACGAGGTGTATATACACCCTGGCACTGCATGCGCTTTCTGAATTCACACCATACACATACGTATCTATCTATATATCTGTAACATAGATAATATACCGAAGCCTTTCATGCACTAAGACAATCCATGCCAAAGAGTTCTATATGATCGAGGAGTACAAGGACTAAGATGGAGTGAAGAGAAGACACCCTACACAGAGCGAAGCTGAAAGGCCTCCTCAGAACGAGGGCATCTCGGCGCTCGGAGAGTTGCTTCAGGCCCTTTACTTTTCTATACGATAAGGCTCGCGCACTTGTAGAAATACTCGCGTTCAACTCGATCATATTGGAAAGAGAGAGGGGAAGAGATTCAGAAACGCAGATATAATAGGTCTTTCTCTTCAAGTTCACTTACACTCTAAGTAAAGAAATAGTATGATGTCCACAGGAGAAACCTCGCCCCTGACTTCCTCGCTATAGGCGAACGTTAACTGAGAGGCTCTTTGAATCTTCTTGTCATCCAGACAGCTACTAGAGTAGGCTGATAGGAATGCATCGAGAGGTATAGAGTTGGACAAGGTAGAGATGGATGAGATAGAGACGTATCAGAAGAATTGTTTCGTTCTAGAGAGAAGTGATGTGTAGACTCAAGACAGCTTGGCCCAGAGAAGAAGGAGAAGAAAGAAGATAAGCAGTGAGATTTGTCTCCTTACCGCAAATCGCCGTGAGTCAAGAATATCCTGACAGTTTTGTAACGTTACAATCTGACAATGTAGGTGATGAAGAGTAGCTCCATCGACTGTACATACACTTTCAGCAGGTCTCTTCTGATCATGACTTCCCCCGCTGCTGCTGCTGCTGCTTCCTTCTAGTAGATCACTCAAATTTTCTCCTTCTCTCTGGGGTTGGAGAAAAGACTTAGAACGAGACCTACTCACTCGTATAGAAGTCGTCCCTATACCATTCCTAGGCCTACTAGTAGTAGTAGTACTACTACTACGCCTACTACTATTACTATTACTGGGCCAACTACTACTACTATTACTACTACTATGACTCCTAGACATATTACTACTGCTCTGCCGACGACTAGTACTACTACTACTATTAGGTCTACTACCACTACTATTAGTATTGCTACTAGTGGTACTACTCATATGATGGCTGCCTGGGGTGCCCCATATGATATACTGTGTATGAGAGACAGCTGATCCCTCTAGCAGCGTTCTTCCTTCATCTCCTTCGATGCTTGGTGGAATCTCCCGTGTCGAAGGAGACAATCGAGCTACTGTTTCTCTCATGAAAACTCTCATACGCCCGGAAGTACTAGGAGACGGGGGAGGCCTTGGAAGAAGAAACTCTTCTCCATCTGTTTCACAATCGATACGGCTCCTATAGCAGTCACTCGGCGGTGAATCGATTCTCTTCTTAGACTGCTGTTGTGGTTTTCCTTCTCCTTTCTCTTCTTTTCTTGATCTATCTAGAAAAGAATCTTCTTGATCCGTCTGTCTGTCTCTCATATAAGAAGGGGGGAGTCCATCTAAAGACTCTGTAGATAACGACATCCCCCTGATGCGACTTCCACCTCCCGCTGAGGTTAGAGCTAGATTGTAAAGTGGAAAGATCCTCGCTCTTGGACTAAGAAGAGAAGGAATTTGATCAGCTCTTGAAGAAGAATACCAAGAGGAAGAAGAGGAGACATGCCCCGTCATAGAAGGCTCTCTACGAAACTGACGAGAATGAGGAGAAAGCGTAGGGAAGGGCGAGACTTCCCCTGATGCTTCCGATGTGGTCGTAGACATGGATCGAGAAGTTTTAGATAAGAAAGAGGAAGAATGTGTTGCGTCCATTTCTCTATCTTCTTCTCTTTGCTGATATCTTTTAGCTTGCCATATAGAAGTCCTTTGAACGATGCTATCTAGAGAGACATCCTTCATTCCTCTTCTTGTATGCGGATCATCTGTCTGATAAGAAGTATCTTCTCTTGTCATTCTCTTGAAATTATCGAAGCTAGACTCATCGGTGGGAAACCGACAAGGGTTCTTCACTTCAAACTCGTCTTCTTCAGAGCGGGAAGTTATCTCCGGCTTACTCTGTGACCTTTTCTTACAAGGAGAAGAAGATGAAGAAGAGAAAGCAAAGCTGCTGGCTAGGCCTTGTCCATGCACACTACTGTGCGATCCACCCTGGTCATCCGCGCAAGAGTCAGAGGGAGGATTCTCTTCTTCTCTATCTTTCTTTTGCCCCTCTCTCATGGGTCTTTGAGAAGAAGGCGGTGCGCTGGAGTCGTTGACAGCTCTTTCTACGGCGTCTCGTACAGCTGAGGCTAGTTGAGATCTATACGGAGACAGAGGACCTTCAGAAACAAATGAGGAAGATACAGAGGGAGGCTCCATGGAGAGAAAGGCAACAGACGAAATATCGAGATCGGTATTACTGCTATCTCAGCAAGTAGATAGATAGGTAGATAGATAGATAGATAGATTGAAGACAGATTAGAGATAGATAGATTGAAGATAGCTTAAAAATAGATTAAAGATAGATTAAAGACGGATGGATAGATAGATAGAT
>NW_027154523.1:44333-44891 GCF_002600585.1 Cystoisospora suis
AGATAGATAGATAGATACGACTGACAAGCTGAAGTGTATCATGATCGTTCGGTTTGGTAGGTATATAGACGAGAGGAGTTGTTCTCATCTTAGGCATACAATTCATTCTCTTGTTTCATCTAGATTATATTACGCCTACTTCCCAGAGAGATATAACCATAGGCCACCACTGTAATTGAGGGCCTCATACGAAGGCTGAAGAAGTCCCTCTATGTCAGTCCATAGATTGGTCTTTTCAACAGAAACACAACTGCTTCTTCACACCTATGTAAGACCGAGTGATATGCACAGGCTAAAGGAGCTCAATTCTATTGATGTCTTCTTTCTCCCTTCTGTCTATCTCTCTATCTCTCTACTTTTCTGTATGTCTTCAAGATCTCTTTGTCTTACCGAGAACATCTCTCACATCCACAGATAATGAGAATATTCCGATTCTCTACAAGATCTCCTTGACGTCTTGTTACATGGGAGGTCTTCTCGCTTCTCAGAGGTTCTTTCTTCTCTCCCTCTACTCCTTCTCCTTCTCTCTCCCTCATCATCTTCTCTCCCTCTACTCCT
>NW_027154523.1:44945-49924 GCF_002600585.1 Cystoisospora suis
TTCTCCTTCTCTCCCCTTCTTCAACTTTTCCGTCTTCTCCTCCTCTGCCTGTCTCTCCTCCTTCTTAGTTGTTTCTTCTTCAGATGAAACAACTCCTGAACTCGTGACAAAAGTCATAGGTATCTTAGGTCCTCGCGAATCTTTCGCCGCTTCCTTCCTCTCTCTTTCATCTTTCTTCTTTTCTTGTATCTCTCCCAGTTCTGCTTTTTCTTTATCTGTTAGATCTCCCCCAACTGCTGAGAGCCTTCTTCTCCTACCTCCTTCTATCTCGGGGAGAGCCTGGAAATCCTGCTCGGAGACCGTATTCAGAGTTGGACCTTTCCCATCTACAGGAGAACCGGCATGGTATCTATGCGCGTCTTGTTTTTCTCTCTTTCCTTCTGAGCTCTCCTCACTCGTTAAGAAAGCGTTCTTGTCTATCGGTGAATCCAAAGAAAGGCCCTCCACATCTTCTTCTACGAGAAAGTTCCTATCAGCTATAGACGACTGCATGTTGACAGGAGGGGGGCTTCTACTAGGTTGAGAGGAGTGACCGCCATTGAGTGTGTATGGTGGTCTTATGTCTTCTATTGAAGAAGGCGAGGAAGCGGCATCAGGTTCTACAGAGGGAGAAGATCTCTTCTTCTTCTTCTCTTCTTCGCGTTTAGTACTTGTGCTTGTCTTCAGAGGAGTTGCTGAGGTAAGCGAGAAAGGAGATGAAAACGTTTCTGAAGCTACGACCTTGGGGGGAGAAGCCCGATGTCGCAAGAGAGAAAGAGACTGAGAACCGCAAGGGGGCTTAAAAGGAGGAGGAGGAGAAGAAGAAGAGTCGGTGCTTTCAGAGGAAGCAGAAGAAGAAGTGAATGAGGTATCTCCTGTTTTGATTAATTCCTTCGAGGCTAATGGAGACGCTTCGTTTTGGGGAGCTTCTTCAGAGGCAGGAAAAGATGACAACGGAGAAGCTGGCGATCTGTCTGGTATTGCATGACCTTCATATTTGTCCTTTAGGGATGAAGCGGCAGCTCTTTCTCCTACGTCTCCTTTCTCTCTTTTCTCTCGTCTAGCAGATGGATGAAGAAGGAGAAGTAAAGGTTGTCGTCTTGGAGAAGAAGAAGGAGAAGAAGAGGGAGTTAGATGAGTTAGCGGTACGTGTCTCTGGTCTTTTGCGTAGCGATTGGTTCTCTCGTTGTTTGCTCTCTCATTGTGGGGTGTATGTACACCACTCAAATGAGGAGATGTAGACTGTGGACGTCCTTGTACTTGTGTTATGGAGAAGAGGAGGAGGAAAGTAAAGGAAAGATAGAAAAGTCTTTTCTGTGAAGGAAATAGCTCTGCAATAAGGACTTGGATAAGAGTAACTAGAGAAAGGGAGAATAAAGAGAAAAGTGAGAAAGACGAAAAACAAGAAACGTCGGTGAAGGAAGAAAAAGAAAGAACTGGAGACATCGTGACCAAGTAAGAAAAGCCCACAGATCGTCGTCAGAAAGCAAGAGTTGTTTATCTTCGATCATCTCTTTTGGAAGAACGGATAGGTAGACAGATCAAAGATAGATAGACCAGGGATAGATACATTAAAGAGAGACAAGCAGATCGAAGAGATAGATGGATTAAAGATATAGCGGAAGTAAGCATAGATGGATCCGTGAAAGGAGGAAGAAGATCCTATACGGGTAGGCGTCCTCCTTCTCCATGTACACACTGTATATACACCCAGCGACCTCTCTGCTAATACCAAGGAAGAATGAGTTGTCAAGGAATGAAGCTTCACATATACCCTCATTCGCAGTCTTTTCTTGAGGAGTCTTCTCCTTCTAAGGAGAAGAGCAAGAAACTTACAAGAGAGAAGGGACCCATCCAGCCTTCACCCCAGCAACCAAAGAAACCTCTCAGAAAGGACTGAAGAAGAGTGATAAGAGGAAACATGATCTCCCCCAAGAACGATAGAACACATGCCTCCTCTCTATTGGTAGACGGTTGTTTCAGGTGTCTGTACACTTGAAATCTATCCCAGTTCATCGGATCATAAGCCTTCCTTTTCAACGAGCCATCCAGTCTCCCATAGAAGAGAACTTCAGAGAGACACGGACGAAATCTTTTGATTGATACAACACATAGGCCTTCTCACTTCAATTCATGAAGAATAGATACGTCTATGTCATATGTGTTGGTGACAGTGGTCCTAAGAAAAAACCTCTTCATCGACTGCGCAGCCATTAGACTCGAGTAATTCCCAGTCCTCATAAGAAGCGACCGAAGAGTAGATGCAAATCTCACAACGACGAATGACGTCTCTCACAGCGTGAAGGCCGTGTGCTTGTGAACTTTGTACGTATATTACATCTGTAGACCTACGACTTTAACGTTGCTCAATATTGGCTGAGCTGTATATAGATATGTGATGGTAGGGTACTTAAGTCCCAGCTAGAGTAAGAGTTTCCCGCTGGTATTAGATATGGACATAGGCCCTGTCTATACATGTTACCTGAACGAAACTTGATCTTAGCTTGACTTTGCTTTGTAGATCAACCTCCTTTTTCTACATTTCGCTGCTGTGTGTTGAAAGGAATAGAGTGTACAGACACCGATTTGCTCAAACTACTTTGGAGGGAGGAAGGGAAAGAGAAAAGACTCCTTTGTTGATGTTTGCTCCGCAGTGGGTTCTGCTTTTGGAGACCCTTCGGTCGAAACTCCCCTCGAAGAAAAGGAAAGTTTCTAACGGAGAGCAAGGAGTCAAGTACGTTGTCTCTGACTCTGTTGCAAGGATAAAAGAGAGAAAGAAGGAGAAAGAGCGAACAATAGAAAGAGAGTTCAAGTAGTATTGTAGAGCAATATTGATGGGAAAGGAAAGTGTTATGATGTGGGGGTGGCCAGCATATTTCCGCGCTGGGGAGAGGGACGGAAGGACAGGTGGATAAGTATCGAGGATGAGAAGACATAGAGAGGTTGAAGTTGTCAGCAGAGAAGCTGATAAGCTTGGAACGCGCAAGATTGTTGCTGATAGACTTTCTTATAGAGACGTCAAAAGAGTAGACCCAACAGGACGTGAGCTCGATCATTCTCATGCTTTCTCGAGACACCTCAAGACCGAACTCTGCACACGTTTGACGGAGAGGCAGATCTCCGTGAATCAGCTGGAAGGTGATGGGCGAAGAAAGAGGGAATGAGTGCTTTAGGCCATGATGCGCTCAGGAGACACAAAGCGCCAGGTGTGTAGAGAAAGAAGAGGTTGGACGGCAAGTTACAGACTTCAGAGTAACAAGGACAGAGGAGATGCCTGGCAAGCCCCAGGCAAAACAAAAGATGCAAAGCGATGGATAGAAGAGTAAGGGGAGAAGAAAGTCGCTGCGTGAATAGGTGGTAGACCGTACACAGGCGGCGATCGTGCCCGCCGGATAACTTCTCGAACAGCCGGCCAGGCGTCTAACCGAGCTCCATCCTGGATTCATGACTCGGAAAGCACCAGTGACAGAGAAGCTAGAGAAGAAGAAACAAGGCGACAAGGGAAATGCCAATCGCAAGACAGAAACAGGAACAGCGGGCTTTTCTCCGGAGTAAAACAGACAAACGGCGCCTTGGGCCAGGACCTGAGGGATGTCACTCTAGAGGGCAGCAGCAAGACAGCAGAGCACGGAGCCCTGCGAAAGCACAAAGATCTCCTTGTAGAGTGAAGAAAATTCCCTCTTAGCTCATGGCGAGAGGGTGAAATCTGCGCTGAAGGAGTTTCTTGTCCTGCGGACGCCCGTCGATACCGTGCACGGCTCTTGGGAGGTCAACCAACTTGGTCTGCATGCGGTGTGGAACCTCCCTTGGGAATGGCCCATGCCTCGAACTACCGAGTAGTGCTACACTGACTCACCGACTGATGCCGCCATGGTCGTACAAAAAAAAGGGAGAGTTGCACCAGCAGGGCGGCAGCGGTCTCTTCCGGAAAAAGGATGTGCTGTGGTGTAGGGTGTGATGAGTGGTTGATCACTGTGACGGTGAGTGACACGGTGGAGGGATCTGTGAAACGAACGGAGTTGCGGGAACAACCATGTTTCGAATTGCTCTACGCGAAACTCTTACGGGCCTGCCTTATCCGTGAGCCACTCGTGCCCCCGCGTGGCAGCACAGGACGATCTGGACCCAACCGTGTGAGGTAGCATTTTTTTTTTCGGTGTCAGAAGTGGAATTTCCCTGTACACCTTTCGAGCGGCTCATCGGAGCAGGATTCTCTGTCGAATTAGTCTGTGATTTTTGGGCCGGAACGAAAGAAGAATGCCTCGCTCTACCGGGAACAGGGCACGCCGCGCATTCGCGCAAACTCCCGGAGCGCCTGAGAGCGTGAGAGGCATATCGCCTGCAGAGGAGGAGGCGCCGGAAACTAGCTTCGCGGCGGATTTGCAGCAATCCCCCGCAGTGATAGGCCAATCACTACAGGACCAACTGATCAGAACTGTCACAAGTGGTAAAGGAACCTCGTCGCGAGACTGACTGACTACGTTCTCTAGTCAACCTAGCGACGTGTGACACCACCGTGCAGCGGAAAACGTCCGAATGCACCTCGATTGCTAAGAATTGTTGTCCTGTAACATCGTGCATTGCAATGGCGCTCTCGTGCGCACGCTCTTAACGGAGACACTATTTCTTACAGTTCGAGTGAGAAGGTTCGTTCCACACTACATGACTGTCTTTCCTCGCTCCCTACGGTAGGCCCCTTTTCACAATGACACGTTACGGGGGCTTTCATACACACTCACGTTTTCACGAACTCGTACTCGCACTCACAAACTCGTACTCCCACCGGCTGCCTCGTAGCGCCGCACATATTCCCTCCCGCACAAGATCCTTCGTCGTCATTCCCCTCCCTTGTCACAAGGACCTTGTTGCATTCGCTCTCTGCAACACACGTTCACTGGACGTCTTCGTACACATACGATTCTGCATTCACTCTCGCGCAGGCAAAGCCGCGCCACCACACTCACTTCCCTCGTAGCAATGATCTCGTGATGGCCCCTCCC
>NW_027154523.1:49959-57510 GCF_002600585.1 Cystoisospora suis
TCTCCTACAATTCCGTTCCTGAAACGGGCGTACCTTTCTTGTTACTCCCTTCACCGGCCGCCGCTCAGTCGCAGAGAGAGCGCCTATCTGCTGGTGTTCCGTCACCCAGAAACAAACACGCACAAGAAAAAAAAACGACACCCTCTGCCTCCAACTTACACCAGAGTTCCCTTTCTAGAACGGTCCTCCTTCGTTAAGCTTCCTTCCCAGAAGCAACGATGGAGAGGAAAAAGGAAAATGCAGAAAGACAGTCTGAGGAAAGGTAGTGGGGCCAGGCTGGAAGGGAAGGAGTTTTTTCTGTTCTTCCCCTGCGTAAAGGAGAAACCCCGGTGGAATAAGGATTGATGGCAGGGCGAGGAGTTTTTTTAGAAGAGTTCAGTTCTTTCCTCTTCCCTCCTTTCTTTTTGTTCCTTCCTTCGAAGTTCCCGCATCACCCTTCTCCGGCCCGGGCGGAGCGGAGAAGAGTACCCACGGATGACCGGCCTCAGCCTGGATAAATTTTCAGAGGAGGGACCATAGGGGATATCGACTTTTTTTTTTATTATGTTTTGCGCCAACTAGAAGTGCATTATCGGACTTGAGTGTATAAGTAGCAAATGACGGGAAAAGAAGTGACAGTGTAGCAGAGGTCCGTGATGTGAACAACGAACGAACAGTTCGGGTGGGAAGTCCCGTGTGAGGTCATACCCCGTGTTCCCAACCTAGAGGTGTGAGTGTATCTCGACTACTGCCGGAAACATTAAGGCGCTAGTAAACGTGGAGTCTCCGAACTCGCGAAATCCCTCGTGGAGTGCACAGCCCACCGTCACGAGAGTGAGGAGTACCCCGGCAATAACTGTAACCGCCGCGGGGACAGTGGATCGACACACCTATCATCTTGAGGTGCGTAACGGCCCTTCGCACAGCTCCCCTCGACCGGGGAGTGATGCTCAGTGTAGCTGGAGCAAGAGTAGTTTCGCTCCAGTGCACTGCGGTGTCGCGCTGCACTACCCGTGTCTCGTGTCAGCGAGCATAGATCCTAAGGGGGCGTCCGGAGAGTTGTTGACAGGTAGTGCAAGGCCAGTACCGAGCGCGACAAGAACGCTCCAGGAGGCACTGGTGGAAATGCGCACCATGCAGAGGCGAGATGAAGAACTGCATTAGCGGGAACGTCACCAGCTGCACGACAGAGTACGCCTATTAACGGAAAAAGAGGAGCGCAATGTTTGCGAGCTTGGGGAGCTAAAGGTGAAGCTCTCGGAACTTGAAGCCAAACTACTCAGCAGCCAGAGACAAGACGGTAACGGGCAAAGAGCACTATACATTACGGAGATGCAACTGGACCCTTTACCCGCGTACCCCACCGACAATAGCTCGGAACCCCAGGACTGGTTCATACACCTAGAAACGAAAGGAGACTTCCCGAGCCGTGAAGACGAATGGAAGGTCAAGGCCCTCTTGAAGTACTTACCCGACCAGTATCACGCGGAGCTGCTCCCCCGCCTCTCCGAGCTCGGGCCGAGGTATGAAGAAATGAGGGATCAACTTATAGTGCAGCATCTTACTTACGAGGGTTATCCGTTGGGTTACTACAAACGGAGGCTGGACGATTTCAAAAGTGTGTGGGTCAATCCCGCACAAATGAGAGGCTATCTACTGAAACTAAGAAACTTACAAAAGAAAATGTGTGAAAAGTTAAACACACCTTCTGCCATCTGGGATGAGGAGACGTTGCGAAGCGCCTATCTGGAAGCCCTCCCAGCTAGGATGACTCACATGGTGGTAGCTTGCGGAGACTTTACTCACTTAACCCTGGACCAACTACAGGCACACGCCGAAGCCTTTGCCCTCGGCGAACACCTACAAGCGCGGAAAGCCAATCAACAGCCAGCGGCACCCCCGGCATGCATTTTAGTGGCAAATGAAGTAAGATGCGACCGCGGTAGCTGCTGCTCCGAGTGCGTGTCACACGAACACTGGGCAAAGGATTCTCCACATCGTGCGGCAAAAATAGAGCGGCGGCGCTACGGGGAACCGCGCACGGAGTGCCGCCTCTGTAGGAAGCGAGGACACGCCGTCAATGACTGCTGGTATAAGGGGATGACGCGCTGCAGGAACTGTCAGGGTTTTGGCCACCAGGAACGGGAGTGCCGCATGACCAACCTGGCTGCACACCGGAGAATCTCCACGGGCAGGAACCAGCACGCGAGTCCAAACCGGCGACAGACCGGCAGGCGGCGGCAGTCTAGGAACACGAGTCGTACGCCAACACGTAGCAGATCAAGGGAGCCACGCCACTCACCCACAGTCGTCGGGAGGCCAAGGCGGCTACGCAGCCCAACGAAAAAGGGCTCTTTTGCTTGTGGGGTGGAGTGCTTCACTGCGGACGAAGCACAAGTACCACAGCTGTGCAATGTATCGAACTCGAATCGACGAGATTCGTACCACTGTAGCGCAGGAGTCTGGGGAACAGTACAGGGAATCCGCGTCAAAATGCTCATGGACTCGGGCGCGGACGAGAACATAGTCGGCAAACAGCTGACCCTACAGCTGCAAAATCTGGGAGCGATATTCGAGCGTACCGAAGGCCGCAAAATGCGTGGGTTCAGCTGTAAAGTTGGTGAAATGCCAGTAATCGCTTCAGCGGATGTTCTTTTCAGAGTGGGGCCAGCAGCCGTCCGGGATACCCCCCCGTCCTCGTAGTTGAGGATTTGGCCTTCGGGTTGTGCAGTACGCCGGCAGCATTTCAGCGGCTGATGGATGCAGTTCTGGGCGGGATGAAGTGGACCATGGCACTTGTGTATCTCGACGACCTCGTTATATTCTCCAAAGGGTTTGAGGAACACTCAAAGAGACTGAGGATGGTATTCGACAGCTTCAGAGCTGCGGGGGTGAAACTGAACCCGAGAAAGTGTCGTTTAGCTTTACCAGAGATTACCTACCTAGGACACGTTGTCAGCGAGAAAGGCATCGAACCCGACCCTGAGAAGAAGCGCGTTTTAGAGGGTTACTCCTCACCCACAACGGCGCGAGAATGCCGACGATTCTCAGGGCTAGCGGGGTATTGCAGGAGATTTATCAAAAGTTTCGCCCAAATAGCCGCACTCCTGTACGCCTTAACAGCGAAGAAAACATGGGAATAAGATGGACGGTGTGACAGCGCTTTTCGCGGATTAAAGAGAGAACCAGCTACGGCCCCCCTCCTACACCACCCGCTCCCCGAAATTCCTTATATTCTCGACTGCGATGCATCTGCGATGGGCTGGGGTGCGGTACTTCAGCAAAACTTGCCTGGCGAACCAGCCCCTCGAATAATTGCATACTCTGGCCGCGTTTCAGCTCGGCAAAAAGAAAGTGGTCGACCGTAGAACTCGAGGCAATGGCAGTGAAATGCAGCCTCGAAGAGTTCCGTGAATATATTTTGGGACGACAATGCATCGTCCGTTCGGACCACGGCCCCCTACGTTGGCTCCAGGCAGCAAGAGAAGGCCGCCTTACGCGCTGGGCGTTGCGGCTGCAGGAATTCGACTTTGTACTACAGCACCGACGGGGGGCTCAGCAAGCGCACGTTGACGCCATCCCCAGGATCTCAAAACGACAGCCTAAAGCGAAGTATGGCGGCGAAGACCGAGTGCTGCACACAGGATTTTTCCAGACTACGCCTTCGCTTCAGTAGCAATGCCCAGTCACGACGATACATACGACCGCTCACCTCTTCGAGACCCCTCAAGCGCCAAAATCATACAGGAGCAAAGGACGGACAATGAAGGTCGGGCGAAGGTCAAGGCTATTCGCACCGGGAGTGTTGGAGCCGGCCCACTGTGGTGGCAACTGCTGCCGCAGTTTCTACGGCAAGACTATCTCACACACGACGGTATTTTATACAAACAGGGGGAAAGAGGAGTACTCTGAGTATTCGTACCTGAGGCAGTTCGCTGTGGACTCATAGGGGCATACTGCTCGGGTCCCTTCGGAACCCACCTCGGGGCAGACCGAATGTACAGCCAGCTCAGGCGCAGATACTCGTGGCCCGCGATGCGTGAGGATATCACAAGAATGGTTCAAGGATGCCTGTCGTGCGCTCGTAGGAAGCCGGCAGACTACAGGCAGCACCTTGTGCCAGGAAAACAAACTAGCTTACCAAAGCCGGGACTACTTCATACGTGGGCTGTCGACGCCTATGGGCCGCTACTTAGGAATAGTAGGGGAAACTCGTACATCCTAGTTATGATTGATCACTTTTCGAAGTGGACCGAAATTGTCCCGGTCAGCAGCGTAACTAGCGAGACAGTAGCTGCAGTAATCGTGCATAGACTGATTTGCCAGTATGGCTGCCCAGCAGCATTGCTGACTGATAATGCAAAGGCGTTCGATTCAAAACTACTACAAGAACTGGCATTTCGGTGGGGGATACTAAAGCTACGCATAACTCCTTATAACCCAAGCTAATGGTGTCGTGGAATCTTTTATGAAAACGCTGGTTAACGCTCTAGCCTGTATGGTGATGGACAAGGCTGGAGACTGGGATAGCTATTGTGCAGCAGTGGCATTCGCCTACCGCACGAGCCCTCATGCAACAGCAGGTCAGGCAGCTTACTATGAGGTGTACGGAATTGACCCCATGCTACCGATCGACAGGCACCTGAACGGCGAGGCTAATAAGGGGACATCTGCCGTTGTGGATAGGGTTAGGTGCCTGCGCAAACTCAAGAATCAAATTTTCAAGAAGATGAACCATCGGGTGAACCAAACCGCAGCGGACAAACAGCCGAACGAGCTCAACTGCTGGGATCTCGCTCAGGTCCTACTGACGGGGACGGACAGGAGCAAAGGGTCAAGCAAGTTGGCCGCTAGATACAGCTTGCCTCGTCATGTGGTGGCTTCTTATGGTGGGGCGCGTTCTATGAAGTGATACACCTGCGCACAGGGGTCCTCCGGAGGCTCAGTCATCGCCTGTTACGCAGGTTCTCCCCATCGATCCTCACGCCCGACACCGTCCCAGAGCCGCCCTACAGCGATCTGTACCTACCGAGGGCACCCGGGAGCGACCTGAGAAGGGACTGGAAGCCTCTACGAAGCCCATACGGCTATAGACCCCGTATCGTGAGCGGGTAGCATGTCGCGAGGGACAGGTGCCCTTGCACGAGTAGTGCCGCCCGGGGAGCGGATGGCTGGCCCTGAAGAGGAGGAACGGTTTTTGGGGGTGTACGGATGATCGCTAACGGAGGGATGTTTTTTTCCTGAGTGAATCTGGATTTCGGACTGAACCGAAACGGTAAAACCTTATTGCCCCCACGAGGCGGCACAGTACGAACCCGCCGACACGCGCGAGCCACGAAACGTTCTCGTGTAGGCTACCAGTTTTTGGTGTCAGGAGTGGGATGCTGTGCGGTGTGAGTTTCCAGTAGCGGACGACTTTCTTGTTCTCTTTGATTTCACTGCCACACTTCTTTCCACGCGTTTCAACAACAAAAATCATGCCGGGTTATTCCGGAGGCAGATCACGCGGCACACCGGCCCGTGCCGCTGACCTCTCCGAGAATACGGAGGGTTCGTCCCCGTTGTTGGAAGAGCGTCCGTCCGCTGTTGTCGATAGTTTGAGGACAGTAGAACAGCAACCAAGCAACGCCACAGCTCAGCTGCAAGGCCAACTGATAAAGACCCTACGGGACGCACTTGACGAAATGCACACCATGCACAGAATGTCGGAGGAGGCCCGCCAGCGCGAGCGCGACCAACTGCACGATCGAATCCACGAATTAATAGATAAAGAGGAACGGCGAATCGCGGTGTTAGGCGAACTGAAAGTGAAGATGGCGGAGTTAGAATCAAAGCTGTTGGGCGGCCAGCAGGCGGATGCCGCAGGCTGATGCCGCGGGTAGGAGAATTCCGCTGAGCACAGAAATTCAGCTAGACCCTTTACCCGCATACCCAACAGACACAAGCTCGAATCCCCAAGATTGGTTTATACACTTGGAGACAAAGGGGGATTTTCCAAGTCGCGATGATGCGTGGAAGGTGAAGGCCCTTCTAAAATACCTTCCAGATCAGTACCACTCAGAGCTCTTACCCCTTTTGTCGGAACCCGGTCCGCGGTACGAGAAGATGCGTGACCACTTAATAGTGCAGCATCCAGCATACGAAGGCTACCCACTAGGGTACTACAAACGCAAACTAGACGACCTGAAGACCACGTGGGTCAACCCGGCGCAGATGAGAGGATATCTGCTCAAACTACGAAACTTACAACGGAAAATGTGTGAGAAGCTGAACGTTCCCAGTGCTATATGGGACGAAGAGACATTGCGTAGTGCATACCTGGACGCCCTGCCGGCCAGAATGACCCATTTAGCGGTAGCATGTGGAGAATTTACGCGACTGAGTCTCGAACAACTGCAGGCTCGCGCTGAAGCGTTTGCACTAGGTGAACACCGCGGAAGAGCAACCAAGCTACGGCGACCCCTCCAGCAAGCATCCTCGCTGTCAGGGACGCCGTGCACGATGGTGGGAACCGATGTTTCGAGTGCGGTGCAAGCGACCACTGGGCGAAAGATTGCCCGCATCGCGCAGTACGGGTGAAGCCACGACGTGTCGGGGACCAGAGAGCAGAGTGCAGAATTTGCAGAAAGCGTGGACACGATGCACAGGTGTGTTGGTTCAAAGGCATGTCGCGTTGCCGGAACTGTCAAGGGTTCGGCCATTCGGACTCAGTGTGTCAGTTGTCGAAGAGGGGAACGTGCGTAGGTGTTAGTACGACCAAGGAAAGCAGCAGGAGCGCAAACCGGGGACGAGGTGATAGATACCACAAAACCAGGAGTCCCAGCTGCGCACCCTCAAGGAGCCGGTCCCGTTCGCGACGCAGCCCAGCTTCCCCGGCGCGTTCTTGGCGGAGAAGTAGCCCACCTAAGAAAGTGTCGTTCTCCTGCATGACAGTATGCAGGGAAAGCGGGGAAACGCGGGAAGCAGATAGTCAGGAGAGCTCTGGCGGCAGAGTCTGGGGCACCCTTGAGGACATACGAGTAAGAATGCTAATGGATTCGGGTGCGGAAGAAAGCCTTATCGGAACAGGGCTAGCTCAACGTCTGGAGCTGGCGGGTGTTCCCTTCGAGCGGACTGAACGGAAAATGCGAGGATTTAGCAGCAAGCTCGGGGAGCTGCCGATACTCGCCTCAGCTGTCTTCCTGATCCGTGTGGGTCCGTCAGCCGTTAGGAACAGGGTGTTAGTAGTGGAGGAATTGGCCGAGGATGTTATCGTACATTTCGGATTTCAGTATCTCTCGAGGCTAACAATTGATGCTGTCGCGAGATGCATTCGGTTCGCGGACTTCCCGGAGATAACCGTACCTCTGCTGAACAGGAAAGAAGACCCTAATCTCTTAAGGACGGCGGCGACTGTGACTATTCCCGCTCGCTGTGAAAAGTTTGTCGACATCCGGCCTACGAGTAAGCTTTCCAAAGCGTTGTGTGTTGCACCCTATTATGGACCAGGAGCCTATGCAAGAAGAATTGTTGCTGCACATGGTTATGCTGGGAGTGACATATCACGAACCTTGGTGCTTAACCTGTCGACAA
>NW_027154524.1:0-32564 GCF_002600585.1 Cystoisospora suis
GGAGATAAAGAGCACCACGGATCTCTGCCACTAAAGTAGCCTAACTGTGCTCAGAGCAAGTAGAAAACGGAAAAGGTCTTCACCACGTCTCCTTCAACCATCTATTCCTTCTAACCGAGTCCACTCCGACTTTCTATCCGCTCGTCTAACCTCTCTGACTTCCTGAGTCCCCTAATCCACTAGGGAAACTCTCGACTTCACGAGTTGGTGTTCACCTACACCTCAACCGGTGGAAAAGACGAACGTGGCACTCCTCTTCAACGAGGATTCCGCCGGATCGTTTAACACGAGACTAAGTCTTCACGCCGTCAACGGCTCGTAGGTTNNCAGTCCGGAGGGTTCACCGACAACACCGAAAGCCTCACGCGTCAAAGACTAACACACTCCCCGGTCACGATTCTTCTTGTTCAAGCAAGAGAAACGATTCCATACACAGGGAAAGTAGACTTGAGGGACGAACCTCAGTCCTTCTCGCGCTTTACACACAGTTGCTTTCGGATCTTTCCTCTAGAGGCACGGATTCATCCGGTCCTTTGCCTCTCATTCAACACCAAAAGGAAGAAAACGGCTTCCCTTACACATCAATGAAGAAAGAAAAGATCTCTCCTGTATATCTTTGTTAAAGAAAGAAAGATCTCTCTTTTATATCCTCGTTAAAGAAAAATCTCCCTCCTTTTTTCTTCTCGTC
Organism: Cystoisospora suis; assembly: GCF_002600585.1. Classification (NCBI taxonomy): domain Eukaryota; phylum Apicomplexa; class Conoidasida; order Eucoccidiorida; family Sarcocystidae; genus Cystoisospora; species Cystoisospora suis. The sequence continues at coordinate 689 of NW_027154524.1, forward strand.
GGTCCATTGGTCGCCCCTGGAGGGTGCCCCCCCCCTTCTCTCTTGGCTGCGCTTCCCTTGTCCAACTGGTCTAGCCCCGGTCCCGACCGTTCACTGGTCACTCTGGGCCTTGGGCCCGCACACGGACTACACTGGGCACCGAGCCCGTACACTGATCACTCTGAGACTCATACATAAGGCGAGTTAGCTCACACACACACTCGGCCTAAGCCTCCTAGGCTCGTTGCTAGCTAGTTCGTGTTACTACTCCCCCTATTGGGTCTCTAATTGATATCCCTGACGTGTTTAAACGATTGTGAATATGGGGCAGAGTTGAAAACTCTGGCAGTCCTTTTCCCGTAGTGAAGCGTGCCAATGACCTCGCCCACGTTGTCGACTTCCCAACGGCGATGCGGGTTCACCGCACTGTGAATATTGGGTTTCTGAGGAAGTTCAAAGTGTCCGCTCGTTACCCCAGGTTGCTGCTCAATTCTGAGGAGGCCGGCGCACGGTCCTGCGAGCCGCGGAGAGCGGCGGGCAAGCGGTGCGCGCACTCGTACGCAGTCGAAGCGGTACTTGCATCACCAGGACGGCTAAAGCGCGACGGTTCAACACAACGCCAGTTCCTAGTGGAATGGCTCGACAAGAAGCTTGAGCAGAGGTGGGAGAGCTATGACAAGGCACAGAAAAAAAAGACATCCTTAGTCGGGAAGACTTGGAGCTACGGTGGCTGGCCAGCGTAGGCGAGGAGGCAGCAATGTCAGCCACGAGGGCAGTGTAATGCTCGCCATACGCCTCCGCGCGGGCGCCGGTGTGATGTGTTGCGTTGCGGGCCGCTGGGCGCTCTTGGTTGGCGCGCCCGTGAGGATGGTCCTGAGTGCTGTGTTGTGCCAGCCCGAGCCGGTCGTGCAGCTGTGGATAACACGAAAACAGAACTGCTTTTCTACGATACACCAACGGTTGTTACAATCATGGTCAGCGCGCCCTGAAACGGCCGATGCGAGAACTTAGCAGAATTTTCTGGTTTCTCTGTAGTCTCTTCCACCGCGTATGGGTCCAATGAGACGGACGGCGCTCCGTCCTCACTAACGCACCCTTCGTTAGACACAGATACGTAGCACCTTCGCGCGGCGTATTCACGCCAAGACGCGACACAGAGCGACGGCAGCGCAGAGCGTTACACACCCCTCAGTGAGAGAAGCGGAAGAAAAGGGAGCTCTCGGCTAGGTCAACGCCGGCGACTCCGCGACAAAAAAGCTTCTTCCAGATAAGAGCGCAGGTTGGCAATCGAGATTCTTCTTTGAACTCGCAGATACATGAAGTCCTTCCTAGCTCCGCTACCAGCTTCCGCCTCCCCCCACAGCAGTGCACGTGTCCTCCTTGGAGTGAGGTGTCCACATGCAGCCACGGAAGATGGTGGCAGATGGCCGGGCCAAAAAATACCTCCGTTGGTTGTGACCGTGATCGCGTCTTATTTGAGCACTGGGGTTCGTCGCAGAGATGCAAACCTCAGACTTCCCCGCGGAAAGCCGCACGGCTTCCTGGTGAACCGCAATCGTTACCTTCCTGCGCCTCTCCTCTTGCCCGCCTCGACGTTACCTTCTCTCCTGCCCGCACGCGTTCCACCGATTCCTCTCTCGCATTTCTCTTTCACGACTACTGCTTCTGCCGTTTTCGGTCCGCAGTGACAAACCGCTTGCAGCCTTTCCCGCTCGGACGCTCTGTCCTGACGACAGCTTTCTCAGTGAGGTACCGCCCTCACTCTAGCGTCACCACCTCCGCTCGTCCTGCTGCGGTACTCCCGCCGTGTTCTACGGCGCCTTGCTCATTTTGCCGTACCGGAGGACAAAAGTGCCCTCTCACAACTACGCACTGAAGAGCTACCCCACGTGGAGTGCTCTCCCAACAGGGCCACGGCCCACTTACAAATACACGCATCTTTGCCCGCCGTTCCCTGCGAAGTGTGGCGCACTTTTCGACCTTCCCACTGTATCACTATCATGTGAAACACGCCTCGTGACCATGCTTCCATCCGCGGCGTCCCGTCAAATCAATCTGTAACTACACCTCGCGCGCAACTACTAAATCGGCTTTCGGTATTCAGTGCGCCAATGAACGCCCACGCGTTCTACAAGGCTCCAGGACCCGCGCATATCGGGCCTGACCCTCTCTGCAACGTATCGGCTTCCTGATCGTATTTGCGGCCAGTTCGGCCTTCGAGGGATTGTAGGCCTCCGGTTACAATCCCGCCTGGAAAAGAAGTGTGTTCATCCCCACGACATTGCAGTTCACGCGTCAACGTCCACGCACTTGTGGTGGTCGTCGTGCAACACGGGCACTCTGTAGACAGGAGCACGAGCACGAGACTGGCTGTTTCCCTTACTGATCTTTGCGGCAAACTTTTTCTCCGTGCACTTGAACACATGTGAAGGCCGTGGGCTGACCACCCCCGCAACCAGACGACAGGGTAAGTTTAGATCAGGCACGCGCTTCCACTGACCATTGCCAGAGCGAGAAGACTTACACCAATGTGGTGTACTGCGTATGCATCCGACTTTGTAGTTGTTGTTGTGACTGTCTCTCCTCCCCCCGTCCCTCCCGTTCCCCTGCTTCCGCCCGCAGCACTGCCATTAAACGTCACCTGTACACTGCAGTAGTTTGAAGCCCCTGCCGTGCCCTTCGGGCCTGAGCACCCTACGAAGAACGTCTGATTTTGTGTCGGAAAACCACCGTCTGCAATTTTGAACACCTTTGCCCCCGTCGGGGTCTGGCTCCACCAGTTAGTGTTGTACTTCGGGAATATGGAGTTGAACGGCTTTGTTGCGCACGATCCGGCCGACGACGGTGCTGCGATGCAATAATCATTATCTATTGTGTTCGGATGGAACACCGCCTGCGCGCCGCAGTCCAGTGTGAAGCTGGGGTCCTGCTTGCTCAAGGTCACCTGATAGGGCGTGTTGCTGTTGTACGCGCACGTCACTACCTGGCCGTTTTTGCCGCCTTCCGCCGCCGTCACGGTAACTGTAATAACGCACTTCTTCGTCCCTGCAGTGTCGGCGCACCCTACGTAAAACACTTGGTCGTACCTTGGAAAGCTATCCAAGGGAATGGTCAATGTTGCGCCGCCATCGAGAAACTGCCCAGCATTTTTCCACCAGTTCGCCGCCCCGGTCTGCGGAAATAGCGTGGTGAACGGGACAGATCCCGTACAAGTCCCTGCCGCGACTTCTATCTCTGGCTGCTGACATACGTCTTGCCCGAGCTGTGCTGGGACTGCCTTCGCTGTGTTCGAGCCCTGTTTTGGGCACGACAGCTCCGCAGAGTTTTTCTTCGGCGTTATCTGCACCGCTGTCTTTCCGCCCACCCCAGCCGAAAGAGAGCACTGCCCTGGAGTGTCTTGAGCCAACACCAAGGAGCGGAACAACGTGGCGACTGCCAAAAAGTAAACGAGACCTAGAAACCGCACACCGCTCCGCGGCAGCAGTTCACACCTCAGGCAGTCCATTTTTCCACGAGAAACCTGTGTCCCACAACACGCTGTACGCTGCGGGGTATCAATAGGTTAGACGTAGCGCAGGCGCCGCTTGAACACGGAGCGAAGAGTGGAGTTTGAACTGCTCACCCTGCAAACCGCCCTTGTACTATCTTCCACAAGATGCGTCCCGGCAAATGTTACTCAACTACGCACCTGAACATCTCGCCGGTCACGACAGTCAATCGTTTATACAGTGGCTGCCTTCAACTACCTGCGGCAAGGCTGTCCTCCTACAACGAACGGACGATGCCGCCGCTGCGACCCGGCGGTCGCTCCACTGGTCGCCAGCCCCGTACAGCCAGCGACCACCACCGCTCGGACAACAAAAGGCAAGAGCCCGGTATGCATGCGGTGGTTCTCGTGTAACGGTTCTGGGTACGCTCCACGATTCTGACGTCACCTCGGCCTAGCGGATCGAACACTGCAGTCCCCACACGGACACAGGCCTGTCAGGTTCGCCTCCTTTGTTGTTCACTGTGAAGAAAAGCAGGCGCGCACGTAGTGACGCGGGGTGACCGCCGTGCCTGACTGCTTCTTCGGTGCTGGGGACAAACCCGATCTGGAGTGGTCAGAGGCGCCGGAGAGAGTAGCACCAGCATGGGCTCTTGCTGCGAGACCAATCTCGCAATGGGCACCTATTAGCGGGAAGAATGGTGCAGCCCACCCACAATGTTACTATTCCGGCACAAATAGACATGCTTGAATCCGTTGTGGGCCCTGTACGCGATGGCGTCTAACTAAAGCGTACCGTCCAAGGCTGTTGAAAAGGCTCCACATTTCGATTCCGTAGAAACGCATTCAGACCCCGCTTGAGGCTGGATTAGCACTTCGCTCTGTCCGCCACGCGGCCTCTGATTTCGTCGTTGCCAAAGACGGCATTCCCGAAGAACCGTGCCACCAACAAGCAATCCCACTACCCAACAGGCTCACTCGCGCCGCCGCAGTAGCACCCGCTGCGGCAGCTCGCTCCCCGCGCGCTTCACGCTCTAGCTCTCCGGAGCGCAGGCAATACGCGACTCGCGGCAATTCAGTCGGTTGGTGTAAGCCGGGTCAGCACACCTTGACCGGCATAGCAGCGTTCTTCTATCCCTCGACAGAACAACTGACCGGACAATACAGCCTCAAAGCAGTACATCCAAATGACCAATCCGTCACCACGAGAAGACAGCTCGCACGGGCGTACTTCGGAGCCATGGATGCAGGGGTCTCTGAACAGGAGACGGCCACCTGGCTGCAAGGGAAGCGTGGATTGAAGCTTTCTCGCCGGGACTCGTAAGGCGAAATTTTGTCGTCTTCAGGGAGCGACGCCCGTAACTGCCAGCCGGACGGCGAGGCACTACTGCCTCAAAAGAGTCGGAGCCGGCGCCGACTTTGGGAGTGAGTGATGCAACGCAGACTTCAGTTTGGTCGCGCTCCAAACGCCTACTGCCGACTGACGCGGCACGGTAGCTCGGTCACATCGAGCGATGCAGCTGCATTCTGCAGTAGTCCAGCACCTAAAATGAACCATCACTCGTGTCGGTGGGCCCCAGCAGACTGCACAGCCACATCCCTCACCGGCCCCAAGGGCTCTACCACGCCACGGAAAGGTCGACAGTGCAGCAGCCACATCCATCCCGTCTGCAGCGCGTCATAGCAGATTCTCAGCGAGCTCGCCCTTTCATCTAACGCACCGAAGACCGAAGAACACGGCCATGCCATTTGGCATTCCCTCGGACGAGCTGTGGCCGGCTCACAATAGTCCAGAACATCATAGTAGCAGAAGCGATCTACGGATTTCATGCCCTACACACCTCTCCGCCTTTTTCTCTCCCCAGTCGAGGGAGCGCCCCGCGCCGACCGACACAAAGGAAACTCAGGAATCGGACCCCGCGGGTCACCGTAACAGTCAGGAAGGCGAGTCCTGTAGAATTCCAAGGCAAGACGTGCAAACGCTAGCTCTATCTCCAGTTCAAATGATGCACTTCGGGATCGCAGCATCAACAATTGAGCGCGACACGCAGTGCACCAGCGGCCCCCCTACACAACACCGCATCTCTGACTCGTGTTATGCTAAGAGCGGACGCCACACATACGTGGCACCCACAGGACCATTAAACACAGGTCGTCTCCAGCGTATGAAGACCGACCATGTACCGACAGCTTGAGACATGACGATACAGCACAGTTCACGGAAGGCACACCCTCGCACTACATCTATGGCACTTCCCGCCAGCAGCACTCGTTCCCCCTGCTCCAGTCTAGTCTGCAGTCGTATACCGAGCTACGAGTCCTGCTGTAGTCCAGCTCGTTTGATTCTCACTTTTGGCTTTCGGCCCAGATGGGCTTCACTGTAACAGTTAGGGCATCGCAGGAGGGTGGGAAAACTGTCTGCACAGAAAGGACTTTCAAGTAGCACAACAGGCATTCAGGCTACCCGTCCAGCCTGCGTCTTGCGCTACTCCCGGATCGAGTTGGCCAGCCCACGTGCAGAGGACCCCCCGATCAGAAAAACGGACTCACAGGCTGAGAGGGATGGGTGACATGGCACTAAGGCTCGCCCACGCGCGTGCGGGACCGATCAAAGGTGGCTGGTCCCCGATGAGGCAGAACGGCGAAGAGAACCTTTGTGGCGCCAGCGCTCTCCCACTTCTCAGTCACCTCCTGGCTTCCTCGGGCGGGAGAAACCCTTACCTAGCGCCACGAGAACTCCGTGTGTTAGAGAACTAGTCTATCCCTACAACATCCAGCTGTCAGTAAACTCGTGCTTCGCCCGCCACTTCAGCAGTTGGGCCGATTGCTGCACTACTTGAAGGGGAATTCGGCTCTCCAAAGAGTCTGCTCAACTTCTCCAAAGTGGACAATTCTCAAAGAAAAATGAGTACCTTACCAGTTTAGGGAGCAAAAGGCACTATACTCAAATCGCAGCCCGGCACGTGAATAGCCCCGGTGAAGCTGACGGGAGTAGACAGCAAGCGGAGATGAGAAGTCTTCTGCCGCTCTTGTGGTAGTATACCAGTCCGGGCACAACTCTCACTGCGACCGGCTCTGGGCGTAATGAAGATCATCAGATTTAAAGTACATGTGGTGGACGAGCGCCGATGATGACAGGACACCTGGCGGCAGTCGCAAAGCGTAGCAGAGCAGCGCGTGTGGGACAGTCGAGAAACAGGCTTCTTCAGTGGGGCCCCACACTTGCGACAGAAGTTTCATGGGCACGGCTCGTTCCTTTAGTGGCAAAACACATGATGCGATGAAGAGGCTAGAGGGAAAGGGAAACAAAAAAGAGGCACGAGGCGCGGTTCAAGAAAAAGGGGACCGCGGAGTTACGTTTAAACAGAGCAGCAGTTTGGTCGGCAGCACCAGTCTAGGCCTGTCACAGTCTGGCACCGAGAACTACGGAGAAGCTGGAAACGAAAGGACCGGACAACATGAAACTGGGGGAGGGTGTACACGGTCCGGAACGTAGTCGTACTGCGCACAAGCGCGGCTCGCAGCAAGTGGGCGACGAGAAGATGCGGACCGGGGAGGGCACGGGGGAAAAGAAAACACAACTCGTCTGCAGCAGAGTACGTTCGAGGTTGAGAACGGAGGAGCAAGAGACGGGAAACCGTTGTTCCTCATTAGAAAAGAGGGCTCTTCAAGCGAGACAGAGATAACTGTCCGAGATGCCCCGCAGAAAAATGAGCGCGTAAATCAGGAAGAGAGCGCGAACAGAGTCGATAGGTGGTTGAGTGCACGGCGGACACAACAGCGCCCTCCCAGCAGCTACGGGGAGGAGAACAGTGGGTTGCAAGCGAGAGAGGAGAGAAAACAGGTAGAGAGAGGGAGGCGACGCAGGACCGCCAACAGGTCTAGCGCTCGCATGTGGCCACCGAGCAAAAACAGGAGAGCGCAATGGAGGACGCAGTCATGATTGGAGCCGCGGGTGTTGTGGATTTTTCGACTGCATCACCCCAGCAAGCCACCGACAGCGACAGGACGTGAAATGGCAGTTTCGGGGATCTGGAGTTGGGTACCGCAAAGGAGACGAAGGACAACACGAGGAGAGGCGGCACCATGATGTCCGAAAACAAGGAGACAGAGCGCCTGTAATTGCCAGCAGGACACCGAAGGCAGCTAAGGAAAGTGCCGTGCAATCAGGGCCGTGCCAAAATGCAAACAGCTGAGACATCCCTAAAGGAACGGCAGAAGAGTTCTGTGCGAGCACGGCTTCTCGGGGCGAAAGGGAGTTGAATGGCAATCTACCCTCATCGAAGAGCAAGTGCGGCAAAAGTTACGACGAAAAGCTACCCAGAACCCGATTCTGAAGGCGCTTACACGAGCAGAGACACTGTAGTAGAAGACGCTTCGACAACTTCCGTAGAAGCAGGTAGAGAAACCCAAAATTTACCAGCGCAAAAGGAGACAGTCAGTCACACGCTTTCCAGGGAAGCTGTATTGAAACAGCCTGACGGAGCTGACCTAGGAAGGGGGGGATTCCTCGCCCCCCTGCTGTGGCTGGACCAAGAGACTTAACAGTTCCCGGCGTGGATGGCTTCCCGACCTTGTGAAGTAACCCAAACGAGGGACTTGACTAGTTGCTTTTCTCCCTGCCACGCGAGACGAAGAGCTCGGTGAGAAGGGAGCAGACGAAAGGCGCGGGCGATGCCACCGAGAAGGAGAAAGGACGTGGGAAAGAGGAGCGTTTCACTGTCGGGGTGGGAGTTAGTCCCGAATAACCGAGTGGTGGGGCGCGACTACAAACAGGTACCAGACCCCGAGTCTGGAGGAGAACGGTCCGGAGAGGAAGACGCTTGTGGGAGAAGTCCAGATACAATAGAACACGTCTGTGTCCCTGCGTTGTGGCTCTCTTCGATGCTTCGGGATGGGAGAGAGCCACACGGACGTACTGGCGAGGCTTGTCCAGCCCCGAGAACTGCGGAAAGCTCGAAAGAAGCTGGCTATTTGCAAAAGGCAGTGAGGCGGAGTGTTAGCTTTTCACTCGTTTGTTATCCTCTTCTTCGCCTCCTACTGTGCGTGGTTCTTCCCAACACGCCATGTACGGCCCGGACTGGAGTACCACAGGTTCGTCTTCGCCACCTCTTCCAGAGATTCGAAACCACTCGGGGCCGGTTACCTCAGAGAAGGGCACTAATTCTGATGGAACGGAAATACTTGTTTGGAGAATACTGCGGGAGCAGCAGGCGCTTCGTGGATGTGCCCCCATTGCTACGGAGTGCACTAGCCGGCTTGTCAACCTTTAGAACACCGTGTAGAGAAAGCGAAGCCGGTAGGGTGGAAGCGAATCGCAAGAAAAGAGACAACGCTGTGTATTCCACCTTTCCAAGGTTGGATGGCATGAAGCGTACTCTGATAGTGAAGAGCCTGGTGAAGTCTCGAAGAAGAAAGGCACCAAAACTGCTACGCAAAAGTGCCGGGAACCCCATGGGGGCATCGTGTCTTCTGTTGCATGCACGTGCGTACCTGTTGCCATAAACCTGCGTCACCCAGATACCGTCGCGTAAGAGTTTCTGGCGGGCTCAGCAGAATCAAGGCGGAACCAGTCGTTCCCCTTCCGGAGGCAGGTACCGAGGTTCACGCCATAGAAACGCTTGTGTACTCACTGATATGCCCGCAAAAACCTACAGTGCTAACTTGGCTAATAGTCAGCGGGTGAGCTGCCACAGCAACGCTGTGATGGGCAGCCAAGAGAGCTGCCCACAGTGGTAAAGCCCTGTAGCGTGTAGTGGCTCTGGGACGCCCGGTGCCCGAAGAGACGCTACGATACCCGAGAAGGCGCTGGACGTGCTAGGCGGGCAGAGAGTGTACACTGGTTCCTCGTGGAGCTGACCTGCGACGGCGAGAGAAACGCCGTGCGCAGGCGACCAACGGAGAGTCAGTTCTTCGTGCTACTTAGGAAGATTACTGTTTCTATGAAAACAGTGCTAACAGGAGTTGAGCTGTACACTCTCGTGGCAGGCAGTGATTTTAGGGAGTGCGTGGGACTCCCAACGTCCCAACAGCATGGAGTGCCGACTCTGTGTATGTCTGCTTCCCTAGTGGAAGTGTTTCGGTAGTCTGCCGCCGTGACGGCGAGCCGCTGTCGCAGTCCGGGGCACTGGCGAATCCTTAATATCTAGTGGCGCCCTTTGCTGTACAGGGAGCACAACACTCGCGTGACACGGAGTCTTTGAAGTCTGGCTCACTTTGTGCGGTAGCGGACTGCGCACGGATGAGCACACGTGGTTGTCTTACTTTCCAATGTAGCATTAATGCCGAACTGTCGGCCAGTCGGGCGCGGCTGCTCCGAGGCCTCTACTAAAGAAAGCTCATCTCGTACTTATGCCGATACGTAGCAGCTTAGATACGAAAATACTAGGTTACCTGTCTCGGCAGTAGCAATAGACCCACCCTCGACATACACTATCCGTACCACTGACAAGACCTTCACTCCCCCAACTAATATTCGGACAGTCTCTATACTTCTTTTGTAACAAAGAATGTAATCAGTAGTGTTCCGTGTATAGAGGAATGGATTGAAAACTGCTACCGTTATTTAGCCAGCACATGGGATAAGAATCTTGACGTTGTAACAGCGCTGATAGAAAAATACGGGAAATCCTTCTATATGAGGTACAAAGTTGGCTAAACCTCTTCAGCCTCCATAAACACGCAGTGATCGGGACAGGAAGGACGCGAACGTATGAAAGATGTATATACAGGCACTGGAGTTGAAGCAGACAGATGAAGATAGCCTGTCTTTGCACTCTCCTAAGAACATCGCGGCGGTTAGTCTTCTTCCTTTTTTTCTTTGTTTCCGCGGTCGTCTTCCTTTTTTCTTTTTCTCTTTTCCTTCTCTTCCATCTGCTCGTTCGAATCGAGAGATGGAAGAGCCTCTCTCAAAGGGGGAGGCGTAACAAGAAGAAGTTCATGTAAGACTGCAGCTGTCTCTTGGGGGTTAGATATCCAGACCGTCGGAGAACACACTCTGAATACAAAACGAGAACACACGCAGAAACGCCGATGGTGTGGTCATCATCGATGTTCCCTCATCTTCGGTCCATATCAATCGAAACGTACGCACAGATGTTAGTGAAGAAAAGTGAATAATATTGATCAGTAGGTACGTACACAGAGACGCATCATGTCCCCTCAGAGCGAGAGACGTTGAACTGGCTGATGCAATCGACAATATGTCGATAGCCTATCGCGATACACAACATCGACTTGCATCTACATACGCATGCACAGTCACATACAACGGAAGCCCGCGAGCAATAGTATCCACTATCCGTTCTACTATGGCAAACCGGTAGAAAGTACGGTACAGAATACAAGAATTTATATGGTGGAAGAAATACACCAGTGTCACACTGTGTCTTTGGTTTCATGTTCTCTACTCTCCCTGTTTCTCTGTAAGTGTATAGATGGAGAAAACTCTACAAACACCGACACTCGCAGCAGCGCCCCCCCCCCCTCGCGCTCTAACACCTGTGCAGTACGATGCAACACACTCAGTCTACTACATCTTCTTAGTTATGCACCGATCTATGTCTGTATGTGTATATATATACATCTGTGTATCTACAACTATGCATGTATATGTATGTGTGTACATGTATCTATATGCGCGTGTGTTGACACATGTATATATGTATATATATATGTATATATGAACGCATATGTATATGTATGTACATGTAAGGCTGTGTATCTGAACTCAAGGCCACTGAAAGGATACTTCTGAATACGCCACTGTCACCTCCCTCTGTACCAGCATCCTTCCCTACAAACTCATCCGCCTTGCCTTTCGATCTATAGCTACCCGCCTATGTCCCAGTACACGCATCCGCATGTGCGCATGAGAAGAGAGCATAGATCCAGAGCAACCCAAGTAGAAGATCCTCACGTCCTAATCCCCGTTACAAGTACTCTTCTCTGTTTCTTCTATCTGGCTATCAATAGTCATCTCCGCCGTCTGTCGTCAGAATATTGCTATGTGATGTAGATACATACAGACAGTCTGAGTACATACCTGGCAGCTAAATCGTTTCCACTAGCACCAAATTGATCGCCGACGTGAAGACATTCCTTAGGAGAGAGTTGAAAGAGTCCTTGCAGCATCGCTACACCTTCTGCTTTATTCCCTATATCTACCCACACGTCTTTACCTCCATTGAATGCGCTCCATGGCACGTCCATATGAGGCCCTAGAAAGACACATATACCAGATACATACACCTATGTACACATGTATCGATATGGAAGTAGCCACACACCCCGTAGGTAGTTGTATATATCTGGGTTGGCAGAGATAGCTAGGGACAGTTCACTCACTGTATGTGCCAACGATATTATGAGTACGAGTTCTGAGTGAAGAAGAATAACGCAGGGCAGAGTGCACCGAGGAGCCGCTGAGTTATCCGTGTGCAAGAGGGTCGTTCTGCTCCAGGCACGTAGATTCGTGTCATTCTGTACGTCTATTCATGTATGTCTATCCCGTGTAACACATTCTGGTTGGATGGCGAGAATTCGTGTACATGTATATACCCATATGTGTATATATATATCTCAATGTACTCGTACTACCTGTCTGCTGTACACCGTCTGCTAACCTGGACTGCATACATACACACGACTTCTCAAAACTACACTTGAACACAGACAGTCAAGATAAACATATACATGTAAACAGATAGGCACAAAAAGAAAGAGACCAATGTATACACGCCTATATTCGCGTCCAGGCATGCGGAGAGGAAGTGAAAAAGCGAGGATTCCTTTCGTTTTGTAGGGAAAACTGATTTGAAGCTTTCACGCGCGAACCATGACAGAAGAAAAAACAGGAAGCGAGGATCAACCGACGCCCGCGTAAGACTCGACTCACCGAGCTCATCCCTAATGATTCTTCTGACTCGCATTACAATCTCTTCTAAGTTCTCCCTATGCATGCCTCCGCTGTGCATACACCCGAAAATACTCTCTAGAGATGCAGAAACAGCAGAGATATATAGCCAACGAAAAGACAGAGTTTCACCGTCTCTAACTCTTCAGCTTTCCTCTTTGGTTTGCTGTATTCTCTGGATTTGATACATACATGCATATTGCTAAAAGATGTATTTTCTGAGCTATACCCATGCATATAAACATGAATCGATATGTTGAGACAAAGAAAAAGAAGGGCTTGTGAAAGAGAACGCGCGAAATGAGAAGGGGCCCACGAAAACGCTGACAGCATAGAGAGAAGACACGTCTCTTTTTAGATCTCTAGCGATGTGAGTGTACATACGCATAAACGCTCTAGACGTAGGCAGATTCCTAAATTGACCAGGCATATATATATATATATATATATATACATGTATATGTATGGCTCGCACACGGCTGTGGAATGACTGCACGCATGATTTTCTTCGTTCTTTCCTTCTATCTTCTCCTTACTTTCTCTATCTTTCCTTTCTTTCTTTCCTTTCTTTTTCTTTCTCACCATCTTCGTCATAAGCGCCATTTGCATGATCTGCTTTCTTCAGTCCCGGCGGTCTTCGTATGAGTCCTACAGCTCTCTCCTTTCGTAAGATGCATGCACGCAGTTTGAAATCTTCACTTAGTCTTCTTAAAGCCTCCTCAGCCACATCTAAAAGACGCTGAGAATCGATGGGACAGCATCGGGGTCGAAAGAACGTCCATCGATCCTCAGGAACAGGAGCTAGCGTGAAGGAAGGGCCCAACCTAAAGGAAAGAGAAAACAGATATCGCGTGAAGAGACAGGGCCAGAGGAGAGGGATGAAAAGCAGAGCTCGAGGTAAAACGGAAAAGAAGAGAAGAAGAGTGAAGCTCCATCTGGCCTTGGAGAAGGATGAAGGAAGAAAGTGGGGTAAATGCAGATATGCTTTGAAAGGACAGAGATCGCATAGAGTCGCTGACTTTGTTTCTTTCACGTGAGTCACTTTCCATTCAATCGTGAAAAGAGAGAACGCACTGCAGGTAGGCCTCTACGGAGATCCTTCACTCATATGGCGACAAGTAGAGATGCAACCGGTGCCGGGGCACTTCTGACGACGGAGAGACGGGGACGTGTGCCTCACTCGCATACATACTTCACAGCGAGTACGTAAATAAGCTACAAGGGGTTCAATATATGTGGGGCTAGCCCCCCTACAGATCTATGAATGCAGTAAGTATAGAAGGAGTAGCAGCTTTGAACAGAGAGACAAAGAACTGCCAGGAGGACCAAAGAGAGACACACAAGACCTTCACGAGAGTAATGAAGAAAAAAAAGGAGCAAAAAAAGAAGCGTCCACAGAGATCTACACTACGGGTAAGAAGTGTTCCGAATAATGGTACACATGTGTGCTAAACATCTGCTTCTTACATTGTGCGGATAGTTCTTCTACATGTGATAACCCTCACACTCACATACAAGAAGGGACAGAGTGAAGCTATAAAAACGGAAACTCCGACTGAAAGGGAAGAAGTCCCCCGTCGCGCCAAACATATGACGGACAGCGGCCAGAAGAAAGAAAGATAGATAGACGGAATATAGAAAGTTGCGAAGAAAAGAGAAGGGCTTAGGTTGAAAGCTTACTGCATGAGGTAATTGGATTCACCTCCCATAAGATAGAAGTTTCCTAGAGCTTCTGAGGAGATGTGATTCTCACGGAAATACTCGAAGAGAACTGCCAGTCTCTCATGATACCTCTGCACTTCGTAGCCATATCCTAGTATTAGCAAATGCATGCAAAGAAAATCGACGTGAGACGGAAAAGAAGAAGAAACGTCTTTCAGTTCGACTGAAAATCTCTTCATTCTCAAGAAAGATATACACCCGTAAATGTATATGTGTGTACATGGAAGGGTGCGAGATATACGCATGCATGGATATACGTTCTGTGAAGGTTAGGCCTAGCGACTGAGTTTGCTTCACACCCTCTACACCGCTCCATGTGCTTGAGCAGCACATACACACGAAGAAGATGAGAGAAACCTTCTAACTCCAAACACCTGAACAAAATAGTATACGGATGCAGGGGCGTCAGCGAGCTACGTAAAGACAGATTCATATGAGTATATACACATGTAGAAGGTAGACATATGTATATGAGACGCTTGAGGGATCGCTCCTGATGTCTTGGTTGGTGGCACACGTCTCTCTCTCTACATACATGCATATGTATACAGAAACATGCAACTGAACATATACATGCCTGGCGGTCTATACACTCGCGTGTAGCTGAACACATAGATTCACTACGTCTTATAGAGTCATCCCCCTGCCGCCTCTTCTCCTTCCTTACCTGCAGCAGTGACAACAGCGACCTTCGTTCCTCTTTGAAGGAGAGCTGCGATTTTCTTAGCAATGCGGAGGTCCGTGAAGTTTGCTCCATCAGGGTAAAGTGTCTCGTCTCCATCCATTGTTATCAACCGTAAATGCGAGCGACTCTCGAGAATCTATACATACACGTAAATAAATAAACGGAGTGAGGACAGATAGATAAACAGATTACCGAGAGAGATACACAGATCAAAGACAGATAGAAGACGCATGTAAACACACATACAAAGCAAACTTGAGAGTGCGGAGATAGAGAGAAAGAGACAAGTGTCTTGACCAACATGATTCGTACAGAAAAGAAACGAGAGAAAACAAGATACACATATCTAACACAGTAGAGTTCGGAACAGCCTGCCAGCAGTTTGAAGCATATGGATGGTATACCTCTACGATAGAGAGGATTCTCCCCACATCTTCCTTTCCCTCTCCGTCAGTACATACAAGACGCATGCGGAGCTTAGGAATACTTTCAACAGTCTCTATTTCTCTACCTATCTGGAATCTATCTTCCTATCTTCAATCTACCTGTCATTCTATCTTCAACAAATCTATCTGAAGAGGCGCAGTTGTATTGCCTCTTCCTCAAATCTCCATAAGAAAAGGTACGTATACACGGGGACACCCACTGGACTCATCGACATTCCTCTGCCCTGTATCTACGTTCTTGGACACCTTGCGGGAGGGAGGTCATCTGTATACAGAAAGCATAGATTTGCCTACATCATAATTACGCAGCGAAAGAGTATCTTCGATATGAAAAGGTCCCCTTGTACAACCACACATACACCTTCACCTTGTGGGATTCTCAAAACTCCACGTATACCACCCCGGCTGTTTCCTCATAGTTGTCTCTCCACATATCCGTTCATTCATCATGAAGAGAAGTTGCACTTCCCCTAGTTCCTTTCCGTATGCATATTACCTTCTCATGCATGCATGCCCTAACCAGGTCGCTCTCTCCTACGACTGAAAAAAGAAAGAGAGGCAGTGATATGAGAGAGAGGGAAGAAAGCAAACAGGAGATAGAATGTGCGAGGTGTCTATCATTTACTTACTTGAGCTAGATTAAGAAGCGTTCTGCATTCATGAAAGGATGGAGGCACCACTTTTCTCTTTGTTAATCCGATACTTGCATCGATTCTCTTGAAGGCTTCAACAAGCTTTAACTTCGTGAAGAAGGGCATATCTCCTCCTAATCGACAGCTTCCACAGCTAGCACTTCCGCTTCCTCTTCCATCTGTATCTCCTTCTCTTCTGTCTACACCTGAGGGGGATGAAGATGATACATGTCCATTGTTATAAGAATGTGAATAGCCTCCAAGAGAACTTCCGCTTCCTCTATGTAAAGGAGAAAGGAAAGTGAAGACGCCTCTCGACCCCCCGCCCCCTAGAGATCCGAAGGAAGCAAAAGAAGAGATGATAGGAGGGCAGAAGAGTGGTGGCTGTCGAGACGGTCGACTACCTTTCTTCATTTCTCTTTCATTATCTTTCTTATTCTTACCATTCTTCTTCTTTACCGGGAGAATAGAAGGAGATTCTTTCGCAAGAGATCCATCCGCATCATCTACACCCTCTTCTTCTCGCTTGTTCTTCTTATCCTTCGATGCATCATTGTCTTTGATCTCTCTCTCTCTTAATGTCTCCCCCTCAAGCCGTCTACAGCGTGCTTCATAACTGTCCTTCTCGTCTTTTTCTATCTTCTTGTTCTCCGTTTTACTTCTTTCTTCTCTGTCGTCTTCTTGACGATCTCTCTCTAAACCTCTCTCTCTTCTTTCTTCTTCTTCTTTTCTGAAATCCGATTCATCATCTCCTCTCTCTTGCGCTGTCCTTTTCTCCTCTCCTGTCATATCTCTTTCTTGCTCTTCACCTTCCGCGGCAGGGAGATCCTCAACGACAACCCCTCCACACGTACGGTAACAAGAATACTGTTGATGTGAATGCCTTCTTAATAGACCACTAGGAAAACCTGATGGATCTCCTCTTTCTTCTTCTCTCCCTCCCTCTTCTTCTTGTCCTTTTCTTCGAGAAGAGAAACTATCTCCGAGAACAGAGAAAGATGGAAAAGACCCTCTTCTCTTCGAGACAGCTCCATCCCCTCCTGGTGACGAAGAGAGGCTGCTGGTGTAACTACACCCTTCCTCTCCCTCTGTACAGCTAGCTGCCGGGGTGACCGTAAGGTAGGGACGAAAGACATCGTCGACGACAATTTCATCTTCAATGGCTTGTAATACACTCAAGACAAGAGATGAAAAGCAATGAGCACGAAATAGAGAGATAAAGAGCTCCGACAAAAGAGGTAAAAAATGATCGGAAGTAAACCTCCCTCCTAAAGAATCCGACTGAATGAAACTTCCTGCCCGAGATCCTAGCATGCGACTGCTTACAGGTGAAGAGATAGATGAAGAAGATACCGATGAACATGAATAGGGACAACACCGTGGATCGTTTCTTTGATCTTCATCTTCTCCGTCGTTTTCCTCTCCATCTTCTTCATCTGCGTTCCTTTCTCCTCTCATCATGAGACTGGCAGGAGGGAGTTGAGTGAACTGAGAAGACGAAGAAGAGGAAAGAGCGGGGGGAGAAGAAGAAGAAGAGGAGACAGATCGAAGAGAGCGAGACTGTACTGGGTCATCATGTGCTGCTGAAAAGAGAGGTAGCTCTTCACTAGATGGAGGGGGGGAATGCATGAGCTCTGTGCTGCTTCTGCTATTGGCGACGATAGGGGGACTCTGAGAGACTTGCGTCAATGGAGTTGAGAAAGAGGAAGAAAGAAAAGCTTTCTTTCCTGTGGGAGAGAAAGGAGGTGAACAAGAAGAAGAAGAAGGAGGAGGATGAGAAGGAGAAGAGAAGGAAAGAGGAGGCGAGGAAGAGGAAGAAGACATCTTGTCTTCGTGGGGGTCGACTGAAGAAGAAGAACGGAGACACGTAGAGGTTATTTGTGAAGAGGAGACAGAGGGAGAAGATGAATCTGAAGCAACCCCTTGAATAGGATCTGTCATGATGGAGGAGAGGAAGAAGAGGGGGATGCCGATAAAGCTTGTTTGGAAAAAAGGAGAAGAGATACCCTCAGAAGAGATATGTTTCTTGAAAAGAATAACAGAGGAAGAAGAACTGTCTCCAGTCTGTGAGGACGCTGAAGGGACGTTACGACTAATCGACAAAGAGATGTGTAATTAAAAAAGACATGAGATATGTAGGCAGAAACTGCTCCAATTGGAAGATGAGATATACGTGAAGATACCTATTCTGATACCTGCATGTACTGGAGAATGCACACATATACACCTGTATGAGTCAGTCTGTTAAAGAGCTACGCCCCTAGAGACCTGCTGAACGGGGGGAGTCTTACGGCCGTCAACGCTGGAGCTCTTTCACCTATATATACACTTGAAACAATGAAGTAGTATATTTCTATGAAGAACCTAGGAAACCTTCGATATGTTTCTCATGATGAGACCAATCAGAAAGCCAGCTTCATATTGAAAACAAATAATGTCTAGGGAAACCTGTCCGTTTTTGTCGGCTGCATTTCTCATAACGAAGAAAAGGGAAGTGAAAAGCCTGCAAGTGAGGGAGAGAAGAGAGACGGAAGAATGCAATTGAACCTTAATACGGAAAAAAGACCAACGCCATCCAAAAGTTCTCCGGGACACAGAGAGATATGAGAAGGAGGATCCGCCACGGACCACGCTTTTCTTTCGGAACTTCGTTCCAACAATGAAGAAACAACGAAGATGAGAACCCTACGCCTCACGTGTATGTACACCCGGACTCCTTCCCGTTGGATGTTCTTTCCGCAGGAGATCTACTTGGACAGTTTCACCCGCGGTGAAACGGAAGCACCTAACCTAAGGACATGAGACACAGCAAGGATAAATCTTCGTCTTGCTTGATGGACTACTGCAAAAGAGACACGTAAAGTGAAGGGCCCTCGCACACATCCCGGCAGGGTGAGCAAGCTAATGGAAGAGAGATGTTGCCTGTTCTCACCTCCTTCAAGAACGAAAGAGCTCAAGAAACCAAACGTCACTTAATTTGAAAACTAGTAAAACAAAAGACCTGATGACCTGAAAACCGATAAACTTTCTCCGTTAAACTGGCTTTCCAAAGTGCTTGTCATTCGCATGGGAGAAAGGGAAGAATGAGCCCAGAAGGGAGACGAGCCGTTTTCTCTAGGGGTAAATTGTTAAAACCTTCATTCGCGCTAGATACCTGAGGCAATCAGAATCTTCTTCTCGTAAGAGCAGAATAGATGGACAGCTTTTCTAGCACCTGGCAGCAAGAAGAGAAGATTCAAAGGAGGAGAATCCGGGCACACCGCCGGGCAAAACGGGAAAGCCTCGTGGTGTGTCTACCTCCCTCTCATCAAGAATGTCTTGAGAGAGTTCTGCTTGTTCACTTTTATCTTTCGAGAGGTATCTAAAGACGCTATCGAAAAAGATCTCTTTCAAGACTTCTAGCATCTTTGTCTTACGGTACTTCGTAGTTTTTGAGAGAAAGCTTTGAGTATGTTGCAGACGGACGGGGGAGGCG
Organism: Cystoisospora suis; assembly: GCF_002600585.1. Lineage (NCBI taxonomy): Eukaryota > Apicomplexa > Conoidasida > Eucoccidiorida > Sarcocystidae > Cystoisospora > Cystoisospora suis. The sequence goes on from NW_027154524.1 coordinate 20,029, forward strand.
AGAATCCGATCAAGCGTTTTGTGGCAATTCCTTAGCTTCTTCTCGATTCAACGAAGTCTTCTCAGCTCCAAAGAATCTCTGGTGCTATTTCGGTATGTATAGTCATGTCGTGTTCGCATTCTGTATAGAAAAGACGGGACGAGAAGAAGGCAAATAAGCCGGACAGAACGAAGGAACCCTGGCAGGCCGCGGTGAGTTGATACCAGGTGGAAAGTGGAGAGAGCCACTGAGTAGGAGGAAGAATGGACCTGTCCCGGTTGTTCTAATTCTCACTCGCTTCTGTTCCAGCTGATGAGAAAAAGAAGAAACGGAAGACGACAGATCGGTTTAAGTGAAGATTTCAGCTGTCATTTTCGATAGAGAAGGTCTGTGGGTTATTCTTCAAATCAGCACCTGATGGTTCGACCATTTTCCCTTCTCTTTCCGTCTGGTTGTTATTGTGTGTGGGTCTGAAGAGGAGAGAAGAGAGGTGTGAACTCTTCAGTCCTTCCGTTTGACCGGAAATATAGGGAGCAGACTGGTGAAGACTGGAGACGTTCTGAAGAAAATTGATTAGAAAGGTCGTCTCTCTCTCAGTACATATGCTTTGGATTAGCGATAACAAGTGTTACGTCTGCCTAAGTGCTGCCGACTGTACAGCGGCTGGGGGCACTACACCCCAAGGCCTGCCAGCGCCCCGAAAAGCGAAGGCTTGTGCTGGCAGCGCCACACTACACGAACACTATCGCTGTACGAACGAAGACTTGCACAGAGTCCGCACTCTGTGTTGTCAAGACGTTCGGAGCCCCGCTGACGCTCTCGGTAATCACGGGTTTCCGCTGAAGTATGTGGTTGACCTCTCCTATGAGGTGCTCGACGAGTTGTAGTGTCGCCGAAGTCGTAGTATATTTTGACCTGGAGAGTTACAGGTTCTCTTCCATCTCTCCTGTGGAGACAAATAGGAATCGCTTATTCCCCGCCCTCCGCAAAATTATGTATTTTAACGCACTCAAAGCCTAACGGCCCGCTAATTCCTTTTCTTTCCAATTGGGTGACCCATGGAGCCGTGCGGGTCTCTCAGACACTTCTGAGCTATCTGTTAAGTTCAGCTAGCTGGATTCAATATGACTCTCCTGCGCGCATCTTCCACAGTCGACAAGTTCGAAGAGCAGAGGCAGTCCTAGGCGCGTCACGGCACCTCTTCGATGGGTCCAGACGGACTATGACACCAGGTAGTTGTAACACGTATTAAGAAGTAACAAAAAGGTCGTGTAACGCACAAAACACGGGATAAGGAATGTAAGGGGTAGGTGGGGCTCGCGAGCCTGCAAGACGTTCGGAACCAACTGCGATACTTCTCGCTTACGGTATAAGGAAGAAACACGCATCACACCGCAGCGTTGAGTTTGCCGGCCTCTACCCTAGTCGATGTTCTGCTGGCTTCCGTTCAGTGAAAGAGTAAAGCGAAAACCGCAACTAACTCCCTACTACCATCTGTTGTAGATACCCGTGAGAGTGGCATCTCAAACTCTGCCTCCCCAGATGGGCGTATCAACGACGGTCCAGCTGGCCTATCCCCTTCAGGCGGGAGCTAAGCATCACCTTCACCCGTCGCGATTGGCAGACGACCTGCTGTCTGTTGCGGTCACAACAAAACTAAACATTCCTGAGACCCACTATGCACGGAGAGACAACAACGTATGGTCTGACGGACCAAGGAACTGTACGCGGCCGTGCTTATTGGGCACTAGGAAAATCCCTGGTCATGGCAGGGCTTTGTGCTGCCTCGGGTATCAGAAGTGGGGTGCGAACCGTAGCGTACCGCGCCACCCGTTGGACATCCCGCGGGCACACTAATGCACCTAGGTACGTTCTGTTAACTAGAGGATCGTCAGGGAGAGGTTTGCAATGTGCTACCACAGGAGCCTCGATTGTTTCCTCCTGTCCTGCCTAGTTCGTGAGACAGTCATTTCGCAGAAGTCTTCACAGATAAGCCTGTGATCGAAGCTCTACGAACTGTGGCTTGATTGAGCTTTCAACAGCCCCAGTAAAGGTGTGGACCGCTTGTGTATGCGGGCAATTCGCGACATGCTTCTTTACTTCTTTGGAGCTCTCTCACAAACATTTTGTTTGTGAAAGGCCCCTTCGCGTTGATGAGAAAAAGTGGGCAAGGCATTCAATCAGGCTTTTGTTCTCCATCGTCCGTGCGATCATACCGGTATGATAGTAGAGCAACTTTCAGCCGCAAGAAGTAACAGATGAGGATGCCACGCTAAAGAACTTCTTCAAGAAATACGGAGACAAAAAAAAGAGGTCTTCATAATGAATTCAGAACGCGATAAAAGGACGGAGAGACAATAAGGAACGCAGGCGACAAAGCAGCATACGCAGACTTGTTTATTTCTTTTTCTAAACATTTAGGAGAGAAGAAAAGACTTTCCTTTCCCAGATCAAAGAGAGAAAGACACCACTTTTTCATAGGATGTTGCTTCATACATGGCTTGTCCTTAACAGGTCACACGTGCAAGCCCACTCATCACAAAAAGAAAGAATTGTTTCTGGTAACCACGGGCTCTCCAATCTCTCCTGCCGCCCTAGTGCTCCAGGGAGACCTTAAACCTTATCACTCTCACTTCCCCCCCGCTTCCCTGCCCCCGGTGCGATAGGTGAAGATGCTGACAATACGGCAGAAATCTTAATTCTTCTGTCTTTGACAAACATGGGAGATTTGTGTAGGAAAACATTCATTACAATACTTCCATGCGATTTCTTGTAACCGATTTGAATGCCATCAAGGCGAACACTCTGCACTACACTCCCATTACACTCGTCTGCCGCTGAGAACTTTCCAAAAAAGTAGACACACTTTTGCTTATGCGATCTGGTTCGCGAAACACAACGGGAAAAACGAGTACCTGCTTCAGAGAACTAAGAAGACTGATACGTACTTACTCTTCCCTGCGATCTCGGTTAACTCACTCAAAGCATAGTCGACTCAAAGAGGTACACAGGCCCCGTCATCAGCCCGGCGCAACATGCGGCCACCAGCCCTCAATCATGTGTTTTCACTTCACACACGATCACAGACAGAGGCATACGAGAAAGTGGCTTGAACAGTCACACTGATCCGATAGCTTCACGAAATGTAGGCGGTACCTGTGTCTAGCAAGTGGGGACAGCAAGCGTCTTGTCTCTATCTGTGCATGTATATATACTCATACAAATGTAGTATGTATGTATGCAAAGAAATCTTTTTATGCATCTGGACTGGTGTAGAAAGAACGGAAATGACAAGGGGGATTAGCTCTCTACCTCTTCGTCTCTGGACATATCGCTTCCTAGCCGATGGGAGATGCCTATGAAGCATTTCCCCCGACTCTCCTTATCAGAGAGAGTCTACCATCTCTCGCACTCGAAGGCAACCCTGTCACATTCTTTCGTTTTGGTTCAAGGCAAAATTTCCTGTTACCAAAGTATACCTAGCTAAAGCATCGTCTAAAATGCGATAGTAGAGAGAGATGACCATGCTGAAGTCTACGCTCCTTCTTCAATGACAGTGGCATTTTCTTCTGATAGCTCGCCAACTATCTCTAGCTGAGCGACGGCAGGTCTTGGACGGGTCCACCTTGGTCAGGATTATCTTGATTTCTCTCCCTTCTATTCAGCAGCAGCTTGTGCACCAGCTCTATGTCTTTCCCGCTATCCCTTGGTATTAACTACACTCCACTCCCCCCTCTTTTCTTGCCTTTAGAATTTCTTCTGCGAAGCTGTTGTTTTCTTAGACACCTTTCCTCCTGTAGAATCTGGTTATAGAGAGCATCTGACACATCGGCTTCATCGTAATCGGGATCATCGTCCTTGTCATGGAAGTCGAACTCGGACTCAAGACATGCATTGATGGTCTGTCTCTCTCTGTCTCCTCTCTCTTCCCAGTCTTGGTCTTTCCAGCTCTTCTCGTCACTAAACCGAGCGCTTTGAGGCCGCCGATGTCTCTGCCCACTCTGATGAGCTTTTTCTTTATGGGTTTCCTCCGCTTCCCTCTGAGCAACTGTTGTCTTTTTTTCAGTACGTTCTTTGGTCGTTCCCTGTTTTTTTTCTGCCACCAGGGAAACCTCCTTTCTCTCTGCAGTCTTTTGAGTCAATTCCGCCATGACGTTATCATACAGTGATGCACGTCGCCATCTTCGAAAGCACTGCCGCAGCTGAGCACGCCTGGCGAGGTCTACGGCTTCTTCGAGTTCTATCCATTTCAGCTCCTGTTCTCTTTGCTGGTGAGCTTCAGGCGGAAGAGGGATCATATCCGTCCCTACTCCTGCGTCAACTACACACCCGGGTCCTCTCAACGGAACGGAGGGCGACTTAGCTCCTCCTTTCCCTCCGGCCTGGGCTGTCACGGCAAAGGCATTGGCAGCAGAAGCCGCTGCCGTTGCCGCGGCTCGCGCTGCAGCTGTAGCAGCGAGAACTGCCTCTACCGGACTTGTGAAATCTCCTGTGGGAGAGGATGACGAAGAGAAAGAACCAAAGGAGTCCCCAGTCCCCCTGGTGGCTGCTTCTGTCGCTGTAGCCGCTGCTTTGGCGGCTGCGATGGCTGCGGCTTTGGCTGCGGCGGTTGCCGCGTTAGCAGCCTGGGCCGCTGCGCGCGCCGGATCGTCTACTTGTCTTCGTAACGAAGGTTCAAGGATGCTATCTGCGCTAGTTTCTCCTGGTGATGACGGACAAGCCGAGGGGGGAGGTGAAGACTGCTTCTCGACTTGTAGGTCTTGGAATGCTGGAGATTCCGCCAGGTCTCGGAGGATTCCAAGAAGAATACCAAGCTGTTGTGTCAGTTCTGCCGCGGATGGGCCTGCCATCAACTTCACACTTTTGCAGTAGACAGCAGGCATATCTTTCTCATAAAGACCTGTACCAGAGGCTGAGGAACTCTGTTCCTGTTTTTCTACCGTGCTGTCGGATTTGCTGTGTTGCTGAATGGAAGACGTCTTGCGCGCGGCATCCCGGACGGTACCGGGAGCAGAAACTCTATGTCGAAGCTCGGCGGGGCTTCGTCGCCCATGTCCTTGAGGTAACAGGAATTCTCTTCCAGGCCGACGCAAGCGGTTTCTCTTTCCGCGATTACTAGCACTTCTGGGTCTTCCGTCGTCTTGCTGCAGGCGCTCCGCTCCAACAACGGTGACGTCCGGCACGTCAGACCGCTGACTGGACCCTGCCGATTTTTCGCTGTTATCTTTCTTTCCTCCTGTAGACTTTAGTGGCTGCGGGCCAGTATCCGGTTGACTTCCGTCGCTGCTCGTGCGGCTCTGCCTTCTTTCAAAGAGTGTCTCAGGAGCATGACGGAGTAAAGGAGAAGCAGGACACCGGAAATGCCACGAAAGCCTTTCACTGACTGCCGCTGTTTGTTGTGCAAACGGTAGCATAGGCTGATATCGCTGAGGCAAAGGGTTACGGAATTCCTGCTGTTGTAAGACCTGGAGCTCTTGGACTTGTTGCTGGAGTCTGGCATCGTCAAAGTCAACGACGACTTCGAAGGGCCTGCTAAGCATATCCGGCATCTCCAGTAAGGGCAGTTTTGTGAGTTGAGGCTCGGGAGCCTCACAGATGTCGCGGCTGCTCGGGAAGGGCACGAGAGAACGAGCGTTCGGAGCGGTTAATGCTGTTGTTCTTGATGGGAGCTCATCGAGCTCTACGATGCTTGGCAGCCGCTCTTGACGACGCTCTAGCACGCTCTGGGCGGCGGTGAAGAAGGCAGCCCTGTCATGAGCTTGGTCTCCGAACGCCAGAAGATTGTAGAAGCTGGGCTGGCGCTGCGCATTGGTAATGCGATGCGGACAGAGAAGCAACACAAATAAGTCGTCGGTACGACACCCTGGAGGGACCTTGGTGGCGGCCTCGCTGTCCCTGCTTACATTTCGTGTGAGGTGTGCCTTCCTACCGCACTCACATACTCCCTACGTCCTTCCGTATGCCAGACGGTAACCAGGAAGAACAGGTGCATCGGGTTACGGAGCTCTTCAAGAAATTTCCTCTCTTCTGGCTAACCCAACACCCCCCGAGCGGGTCCTCGGAAACTCAGCTGGAGGACACTCTTGGCGTGTTTTTTTATCTCTACATTGATCCCTAGCTGAGCAGGTTAGTGAGTAAAGCAGCGGGCTACAGACATTCTGCCCTGCCCTCGTGGACTGAAGCCGGGGGGGTCCGAGGCAGTCGTTCGATAGTCTGTCGAATAAAGAGGAGTCACATATCCCAGAACAGGAACAGTGTTTTTCGATCACTTAGCTCTACAGCACGTCAGCCCAGGGGCCGAGCTGCCTGGCTACCTCACCTAACAGAGGCCTGCCTCAGACGCAGCTGTCCGTGTCCCAACAACAGTCTGCCTGACCACTATCGTTTTTCTACGTCATGTCGACTCTAGTGACTAGTCCTACCTGCCCTGTCTCAGCCAGCGTAACCCAGGTGGCCCGCTGCCATGGGCCTACTGTCACTACGTACGTCCCAGTCTTTAAACGGCGAAAAGCGGAGGGCAGACAATGAGCAGCGTAGCACCTCTGCCATTGGGAACCGTTTTCGAGATTTTCCTCGAGCACAGCTCGCGGCAAACAACTAGGCGAAACCATCCAACTCGTGCAGGCTGGTGTTGCCTGACGTCCTGGCAATGCCTTTCTTCGGATGAAAGACACCAGGCCCTAGCTGACCCATTCCAACGCAAGTTCAGTAACGTTTGGTAATGTGCGCAGGAGCCCGTGGTACTTCCTAGCCTGCATCGCGATACTTCCGACTAGATCAATGCTGCTAACTGCTGTCGTACGTACGAAAGGACTTACGGCTTCTGTCTAGTGTGTTGGTACACTTGCTTGTTGCCGTATGAGCTTACCGTCCCTTCCGAAGCAAAGCTGCTGCTGCAGCTGCTGTCGCTACTGCAGTCGTCATCGCTTATCACATCGTTACAGCTACTGCAGCAACTGTTGCTGCTTCCGAGTGTCAAGAGCCGGGGCCTGGTGGAGTCTGCGGAGGAGGCGGATGCCACTGAGGTCCTTGTCAGCCGGAGACGCTCCTCTTCTGATTTTCCTTGAGAACCTACGAATCGCTGGAGCCGACGGGAAAAGGACGCGCCTGACGTTGAGCTGCCGTTGCTGCTGAGCTCTGTAATGCCTGCATCTTGGTGACAGCACAACGCATACGGAGTCACTTCACGAGGCCTACCATGGAGAGCGGACAGCCGGGAACTGCAGCAGGGGACCGCCCCCAAAAAATGGTCCTGGCTGTTCTTGGGGGTGTGTAACCTCAGAAAGAAGCAAGTAGTGTCTACCTGTTCTTAGCTTTCGCAGGTCCTGCTTTGAGGAGAAGCTCACAGTCTCGGGGGCATTTGTCCTCTTAAAGCAAGTCACCCCGATGTCGTGTGCACCGCAGCTTGGTGCCACTGGGCCTTGTGTTACAGTCATGCTTATGCTTCTGTGGGACGGTACCGCTTTGGCGCTTGCTCATGCGTTTCTTGAACCTCCTCCGAGAACTACTGACTCTCAGCTTCACAGCTGAGCTTGTCGTACGGCCTCCTTGGCGCGTTCCGCAGCTAAACTCGCCTCCTTCAGCCCGGTCGACTGGCAGCCCCTGTAAAAGGCCAGGACACTGTCCTTGCTTTCCTGTGCCTTCCGTCTCCGATTCTTCTTCCTCAGCTGCCGCTGTGGCCTCCCTAACCACTTGAATTCCTCTCCCTCCCTCGACATCCCAATCTTCGAGCGCCATGGATCCGATGGCAGGCCGGGAGCCAACAACACGAGGGATAGGGTCGGTTTCATCTAGCGTGAGGAAACGGTTTAGGCCTCCCTCCTCAGCACCACGTACTGCGGTTCGGCGTGCCCCCATGAGCAGGAAAGCATCCATGATTGCGTCGAAAGTCGATGTCTTCCAGAGGGTAGCATCAGTACATCCCACTGCCTCACAAACACAGCGGGCGCTCATGACAGGCACTTCCTGTTGCCTCATCAGCGCGCCAACTCTCGGCATCAGCTTGTCGAGGCTTAGGCGAAGCCACCGAGTGTGAGCGTTGCTGACAACCATGACAATGCCTAGCTCGTTGGCAGCCTCGAGCACCCGCAGCACGACTTCTTCACATTGCCTGAGAGCTTCTTGCATGGGTTGTGGTAGGTCTTCGAATCGAGAGAACTGGGAAGGGTTTAGAGGATCGATTCCCGCGCACCTCAACCAGCTCGAAGGGAATAGAGTGTCGTCCCAATCAAAAATAAGAAGAGTGTTGCGGGCACTGCATCTCAATCGAGCTCGGGAGTGCATGCCTTGCTCAGCTAAACTCGACGGCTCCAACATGGCAAGCGCCGAACACCCCGCCTGGGCAGGAAACATTCCTTGTAGATTGTATGGGCGGTTTAGGCCTAGTAATGCCTCGAACTCGTGGTCGCTCGGGGTGTAGCGCAGCTCTCTGAAAAGTCTGTAGGAGCCATCGCGGCGAACCAGCGGACGGCCACTGCCCCTCCCAGTCGCGGCCGCCCGAAGCACGGTCGCGAATGTGTCTCCCCACACCCATGGATGAGGAGATATTGTGAGCGGCCACAGTGAGGACGCTTGGCCCAAAATGGGTCTGACGGAAGAAACCTCGCGATCATGCCGGGAGGGTAAGAGTAGGCCTCCCGGCGAAAGAGAAAGTCCGCGAGTGTGGCGCTCGGAGAGGTCACATGTTGGCCTCAGAAGAACAGACGACCGCGGAAGGAGCCAGGGAACTCTCGTTTGGTCGGTCAGCAGGTGCTGTAGCGAATCACGAAGACGCTGCTCCCTCTGTTCGCGCTGCGTGCTCCTCACGCACAAGGGTGCCACGACCGAGGGCTGAAGTTCAATTTTCTTGTGCTCTTCTACAGCAGCTCTCTTCGGGTCGCTAGCGCCCAGGGGCGTTCCCAAGGTCCTATTAGTCTGGCGCTTCTCTGTACAATCTTTTTTCACAGAGGTTCCTTGCTGAAGTATCAGAGGACGTGGAGCGGGAATGGATTGTACAGGCGGTGCCCCTTTCACATCACTCAGGTGCAGCCTACTGAAAGCATCGGCAAGGGAGGTTTCTGTGGAATTACGACGAATAGGGGGTAAATCGTCTTCCTCACACACCTCTGCTGCAGCTGGCTTCGTCTCCTCAACCACCTGGACGTTGTTCTGAGCGCCCCGTCGGTTCCGACGACCAGAACGTGGTCTACGAGCCATGACGTTGTTTGAACCTCTTGGCGCTTCGACGCCGGTTGGACGGTACGAGCTTGCCCAGCGGTATGCTTGTAGCAAGGGTAGCTGTTGTGTTAGCGAAACAGAGATGGAACTCTTGCGATACAGAAGTCCACGGATTTCTTCTCCGTGGAAGCTGCGATAGTCAGCCCCCCAGCGTGCGCCGCTGTCAATAAGTAAGCTTAAGGGACGGGGGGACGAAGCCGGCGTTAGTAGAGGGGCGGGCCGCTTGGATGTGGTAATTCCTCGGTTCGGTAACGTTGTTTCGTGTTCCGCGGTGATGAGCCGGCTTCTCGTCCAGAGCCTGCGGATCCCTTGCGTCAGCATGACCCACGGAAACTCGCCCGACACAGAAGTGCAGCGGGCGAATTTCACCAGTGCGGTGCTTCGAAGGGGCCAGTTTTAGGGCGGCACGTACCCAAAGTGTCGGCACCTCGTACTGGAACAGATGTGCGATACTAGCTTTTCGAAGCAAAAGCGATAAGAGGTCCCGGTCAGAAGCTCGGGACCAGTGGTCCGAAAGGGGAGCACAAGCGGCGGAGAAGCGAAGAAGACCCTTTGCGCTGACGTCACAGACTGCACTGTTTCGAGTTTGCACCCCGTTTTGATTCGGGGAGTAGTCGATCTCGATGCACCCCCGACGGCAGGAGCCTGGGGCTGCAGCCTGCAGTGGGGCTAGAAGCATGGGCTGTCGTCCTATTTGGACGGTTGGAGAACCGCGCTTTCCCTCTGAACTCTATTAATTCTTTTTTTGTGGAAGGTTCTTGTGTTGTCTTACGGCTGTAGCCGGAATGGAAAGTTTCTTCTGCTTGGCTTCGGCCGGGGCACGAAACTGGCGATTTATTTCGTCCAGTTTTGCCGAGTACCCTTGTGCCTCGTGTCCTCCATGTTTGCAGCCTCCGTGACGTCACGCCTGGTAACAGGAAAGAAGCGAACCACAGCAAATGGCCTTCTCGTGCTTTCTAACGTATACGAGACTCTGGAGGAGGGGGTGGATGACCGGAGTACAGAAGCGACACGCAAGCCGATGCACGTTGGCGAGTCGCCAACGACAGTCTGCTGTGTCAGATGCAGCTCTCTGCCGCCTTTGGATCGACCCTGAGATTTCGCGAGTCCTTAGGAAGAAGAGTTCCCAGCTTGCAGGCTCTTTGCCTGTCCAGAAAGCCGTTGTCGTCCACGTGAGGCTTTGGTGACACAAGATGCGAACGCCAATTTCGGTTTGCAGAACGGATGAATGGGCTCTAGGAGGGACGCAAACACTCAGGTCGCACGTCACGGGTGGTGGTTCGAGTCCCAGTCACAAATTTTGTCTTTTGCTCTTTCGTTATTGCGTCGGCTCTGCAGCTGCTTCAAAACATCACAATAACAAACCTTTTACGGCCGTTTGTGATCCATTCTGTTCTTCAGCTATCTCTCCCCGCCGCGCTACGCCTTCTCGTCTTCTCCCCTCGCCCTCCCCGGGCCCACACACCATCGCTAACACTCCCCTTTCGCTCGATCATCCACTTCTTCAGTATTCCAAAGAGTCTCTCCTCCACCAGCCGGCGTAGCCGTCTTCAAAGCTCAAAAGATGAGTGACCCCCCCGTTAGTGGCTTGATAACTCCAGCAACAAACCAGAAGTTACGTATGAAAGCTGCGCTTCCTCTTCCGTCCCGCGTAGGAATCCCAGGCAACTCAACGTCCGGGCCTAGGTTTTTCTTCCTTATCTACGCCAACCAGCGAAATCAGTTTTCTTTCCAGGTGCCGAAATGTCAGGGACTGTATGTCTGCCTGTTCTTTGAATCTGAAGCTGCCAGAGCCTCTGGCTATCGGTCCGCGCATGAGAAAACGAGAACGCCAAGACGTCCCGTGTCGGTCACAGTCCTGATGAAGGTGGAACGATGCTTGTCTCTCCAGACGACAGAAGAAAAAACGTTTTCTGGCAACAAGTAGGAACGAGGCAACTGGAATAGTGCAGGCTTTCCTTAACAAGTAGAGGAGGTCTGAGGGTTCTGTTCCCGTCAGGATGGTCGAGTGGTCTAAGACGCTACGTTCAGGTCGTAGTCCGCGAGGGCGTGGGTTCGAATCCCACTTCTGACAAAGCTTTCTACCTTTTCACGCACGTTTCTTTCACGCTTCGTTTCTAAATTTATCATGGTCTGTCGCCCCTGTAAGCGTTATAAACGCCTTTCAAACATCCTATCCTACTGATCCACTCTATATTACTAACACAATGCCCTTAATGTTTGAACACCGTCAACTTCACTCTCTCTACGCTTCACAGTCATTCGCTTCGCAGTGGTCATTGGTTTTTTTTCTTTTGTGTTTCAAATAGGAGATCTTAGCGATGAGATGAAAGCAGTTCATTGAAGAGACAAGAAAGGAGTTTCGCCGTCGTGCTGCTCATAGCCACCCCGTCTTCTCTGGCAGCGTAGACACCTGAGAAGTGAAGATGAAACGGAGCAGCTGAACTGGATGAAGTATAGGAATCCACGCGACAATTCTCTTCCATCGCTTCATTGTCCCAATGGCCACCAACCCTACCGAAGAACGTGAGACAAACACGTCCACCTCAGGGGGGGAAGGGGGGAGTGTGTGTCTGCTCTACCCCAAACCTACTTGCTAGCTTGGAATTTCATAAGCTGCCTCCTCCTCCTCCTCATCTTCACCCCCGTCGAAAGACTTCGTTGCTGAGCCATTCCATTTGCTCACACGTGCTCAAGAACATGACTATTATCATGAAGGCAAGGCATGCAGAAAAAAGAGCTATCGTAAGACGTAGGGTCGGTCTGTCTCTCCCTCTCTCCAGCGCACCTTGTCTCTTCACGGGTCTTAGCGAGGCTTCGTGATACCCTTCTCTACCGCTGCCATTCAAGCCGTCTTCTTGCGACCAAGCAGAGAGGCAAATATCGTCTCTCCTCTTCATCTTGTGGAGAAGAAATTGACAGAGCTTCTATCATCCTCGCCTATTCTTTCTCTCTCTTCCCCACCTCCCCGGAAGAAAAAGTATCCATCAGACAGCACACTTCCTTTCCTGGTAAGAAGAGCAGTTCTACGGCTTAAGTTTTTCTCTCTTCTCTCACATATCAGTAGTCGCTTCCTTTCGCTTCTTCGAGGTTCTGTAGACTAGACAATAGATAAACGCCTCCTGAACGTTCCAAATCCATTTGAATATATTAGCTGTACGTTCACATGATACTATAGATGCATATGGTCCGTTGTTTCCTCGCAATGCTCACTAAGGCGATACAAGATCTCACTTGAGAGAAGTAAGCTCTTGGGAGTGAGGCCATTCTCATCGCATATCTATCTATCTATCTTTAATCTATCTATTTATCTATCTATCTATCTTCAATCCATCTATTTA
>NW_027154524.1:32627-34054 GCF_002600585.1 Cystoisospora suis
TATCTATCTATCTATCCATACTATCGAACTCTTGTTTTCATGCCTATGTACGTGAAGGTAATGGCCAAGAAACTAAAGAGGGTGAACGCAGGGAGTTTCTCCACAGAGGAAAGAAAAGCCCGAAAGGTATCAAAGAAGTGAACAATGATCTATCCCAGTGGCATATCGCCACTTTTCTTTTTCCGGACTTTCTGTACGTTGTTCTCTTTTCCTTGGTNNTCTTTCTCTCTTTCTCTCTTCTTTTACGTTGTTCTCTTTTCCTTGGTGCATGCAGTCCCAGATGGCCTGCGGGGTGGCGAAGGTGAGAATGAAGAGATTCTCTCTTGTACCATGGAAAGAATTCGAAGAAAGAAAGAGATGGAGAGAAGAGCCAAGAAAAGAGACAGAAAAAGACGGAGAATGATGACCGAGGTCGGTGACGGCAGACAGGACTGAGAGGTCACGCTCGATGTGAAACAACCTTATCGAATGAGAAAAGAAAAAGAAACAAGGATAGATAGACAAACAAAGAAAGGATAATCTCTACCTTCTTATCCCTTTCGCCACTTTAACCACCCTACATCGTCATCATCATACAGAACGAGGTGTACGTACACCCCAGATACAAAGACCGCCTTCAAACACAACAACCTGTCTCTCTCTCTTTCCCCCTCTACCTCTGCCCTCTTGCAGCTCCCTTTCTCCCTTTGTACGAAATCTCGTCAATACACTCTCTCATCGTACAGCTGTATTCTAGAGAAAAGGAGATGAAGCGAAAAGAACACATTCCCTTGAATCTTTTTCTTCCTCTTCTTATCGCCATTCCTTAGGAAAGAAAGACAGAGAGAGACGGAGACATACATGCGTCACCCCCACCTAAGGCAAGGCGGTCAGCAGTCCTAGACTTCATTCATACTCTCTTGTATACAAATAGCCTGGATTAAGAACCCTCAAGATGAAACAGATACATGCACAGAAAGAAGGAAAGAGAGAGGGAAAAAAGACTGTATATCTCCTACCTAGATACAGGGTCTGCAACAGATCGAGAAGGAGGAAGAGAAAGAAAGACAGAGAGAGAAGATGAATGAGAGAGAAGAGAAGGTCAACCACCGTATAGTAGGAAGGAGATACCCTACACATCTCTCGCTCTTATCATTCCGAGAAGCTTCATACCTAAGAGACCTCTCCCTCTATCCTATCATCGCTGCTTAGAAGAGGGACGTCCGTTAATCTGTCTATCTGTCCCTTTCTCTATCCAAGCATCTACCTACCTCTATCTGCCACTTCTTCTCTTAGGCGTTTCATCCATCTACACATCTAAGGTGATCTCTTTCACAGGAGGAGAGAAGAAAAAAACAAAAAGATACATGAAGAATAAGAGAGAGGCGAAAAGACAAAAATCTGATCAAGCTAAGAGACTCGAGTCCGCCTTTTCTTTCTTTCTTTCT
>NW_027154524.1:34276-52193 GCF_002600585.1 Cystoisospora suis
AGCAGGAGGTATCCATCATTCTCTCCGTACGTATGTATATGTATATATGTATGTCTATGTATTTATAACGGGGTGCACGTATAAGAAGATAATCTTCTACGTGAATCCTTCATGGAGTATAGATTCAGTAGAGTTAAAGATACGTGCTTTTAGATATCTTTCTCTTCTTCCCACATCTTCCTACACGACACACAACATGAAAAGAGCTCGCAGCTTAACGACCTCCATACTCCCTATCTATAAGCAGTCCGTCCCCTCTCTCGAGAGATGCATATATATATAGATATAGATATACAGATAAATATAGAATGTATCTGTCGAACGACAGATGCACATTTGTACATGTCTACATATGTAGATTCATGGATCTCTGTATGAATAGAGAAAGCAGTGGCTTCGCGATTTGTGCGTGATAAAGTAAATAGAGAGCTTCTTCACTTGAATGATAGAAGATCAAAAAGAGAAACTGGAGAAGAAAGGCAGGAGACATGACAAGAGACATCCCGTCCGACGTAGAAGAGACTGAAGATAGGCGAGGAAAAGATGAAGGGGAATGGACAAGCAGAAAGAATGACTTTACAAAAGATCAAATAAAAGTCCTTCTCTTTAGACCTTTAGGGACGACTGAAGAGATGTGCTTAGAAAGGTGTGTCTGCTGTCGCCCTTGCAGGAAGGAAGCCTTTTTCTTTTCTTCATCCTTCTCTCTAGTAAGATAAAGAAGAAAGGAAAAGAAGAAGAAAAGAGAGAGAGAAGGATAAGATGGGAGGAAGATCTGAAGAAGGATTGAGACAGGCGATGAAGATGACGAAGAAGAGAGAAGAAGATTTCCTATGTTTTCCATAAGCGCATCCATGCACTGCGCAAAGAAAGAAAGAAAAGAACAGAGAGAAGAAGAAAGATGAGAGGTCTATTGTTTCTTTCACACTCTCTGACATAGTGTCCTACAGAAGACAAGAAGAGAAAAGCGAAGAAAAAGATGAAAGACACGGCAAACAAGTCACTGAACAAGGAGGTCATTCCTCTCTGAAGAAGAAAGGGGAAGAAAGCAACCTACCACTACTACATTAGCAGAGGAGAAAGAGAAGAAGAAAAGAAGATATACATACCTCCCCCCTAGCAAAGAGGGAGAGAGAAAGAGAGGAAGAGAACACGTCCAGAGAGCGAAGAAGAAGAGAAAGAGCTAGGGAGACAGAGGAGCAATACACGAAGGGGGAGAAGAGTAGACCTAACACCCTCTTTGATAGAAGAAGTAGAAGAGAAGCAGTTAAAAGGATGCAAGAAGAAAAAGAAAGATAAGGACGTCTGTCGTATGAGAGATCCATCCACACATCCCCCCTCGTTTTTGTTGTTCTCGCATAATTGAGAGAGGAGAGAAGAAGACCGAGGGTATACGTGGAAGAAGAGCAAGAAGAGTGAGAGAGAGATAGAAGGAAGGACAACTCGAACTATCTTCACAAGCTAAATCTACATGTACTAGATGGGGACGTTGAAAGAACTTCTTCCATTCGAGAAGATCCAAGAGAGAAGAGAGAGAGGGAAGAAAAGCGAAGAGAGGAGAAGAAGAGACGAAGTCTTAAGCGACATGATGGAGAGAATACAAGACGACAATCGATACTGGTGGTTGTTTCATACTTCGATTCATCGGTTCGATTGAGAGCTTTAGCTAGCGATCTTCTCCACTGCTCTCTCCCTGTATCATCCGTGAAACATAGCTTGACTATCTAACAGAGAAAGAAAAAGAAGAAAAGATAAACCACAGACAGATGACAAAAAGGGTAGAAAGAGCAGTAGCACACGGCGATACAGAGATCATTTACAGAAGTAGCAGAACACATGAATGGATAGCCTTATTCTACCATTTATTCTGCTCCTTCACATAGCATACCTCCCTCATATACATACACAGTCTATGAAGAACCTATCCATCCCTACATATCCATAGGAATCCACCAGAATATAGATCTCTCTCCGTATACACATATGTGTATATATATATATAGTTGTATGTATATTCTGTATATACAGGTGTGTGGGGGAGACGAGGAGGAGGACGAGAGAAGACGAAAAAGAGAAAGCAAGATAGTGCAAACATGTACATTTTAGAGACAGAGAGAAAACAGATAGCGAGCGTGTGAAGAAAGATGAGAGAGAAAGATAGAGCCACGGCGATTTCTTGACGTCTGTATTCACTAAAGTCTAGTGATCTATATTCATCTGTCTCTTGCATGAGGAGGATCTATCTCGATCATACTTGGCATATAGAAAGAGAGATATACAAGATACTTCATAACTCTATGGCCAAGCACGTCACCCATGAGATAGATGGAGAGAGAAGTTGGAGTGGATGTACACCTGAATTAACTAACCTGATATGCATAAATCAGAGTGAGAAGAGTCCAGTCCCTCAGCATAGCTTCCTCAGCGTCTATCTTTCTTACCTCTCGAGATGTATAAAGATATAGAGATACACATACGTACAGATAGGAAACATCTCGCTAGCTAGCGTGTATTCTAGCAGGTCTCTCCTTCGTCTCTCTCATTGTCAAAAGTCGGCCTCTCCACCTCCATATGATCAAACCAGTCATCATACAAATGCCATAAATCTACCTATATATATATATATATACATATATGTACATACATGTCTACATAGGTGTATATCTGTATGGCGTATGAGTAAGAGGCTTCTCTCCTTCTTCTTCTTCCTCTTCTTGTTCTGTCGCCTTTTCTTGCATCTTCCCGGAAAAGAGAAGAAGAAGAGGAAGTGCCTTTCTATCTCAACTTCCAAAGAGACTCTTCACTCCCTCCTACTTACACCTATTACACTCGTCCCTATATGAATGTACAGACGTACTCTCTTCTCTATATCCATCTATACACATACATACACATCTCTATCTAATCCATATATAGATATATATATACATATATATATGTATGGTTTGTAATACGTAGCTATGAGATTATGTACAGAGAGGTTGATGCCTTGCCCTTGACAGACCTCGACAACTCTATTGGCTCCCGAGCCTTTCTTGAAGGTCATCTCGACTGTACTCTCTTCACCCCCTCCGAACTCCACCTGCACATTTATGAAAAAGTCAAGAAAGAAAGAAAAAGAGAAGAATGAACAAACCAACCCAAATGGAGTGGAAAAGAAACAAGAAGGAGAGAACAACTCATATTTATCCACCTTTCCACGCGAGGCGCATCTATCTTTAATCTGTCTATCTATCTATAGCCACTACTTTGCCTGCCTGCTGTACAGACAGTATAGAGAGGGTTTCTTTATTGATGTCTACACTAGATCCACTCTAAAGCCTCTCGCAAGCCCCAGTGGAACTTTATCACGTCTTCTCTATTTAAGAAGAAAAGCAGCCTATCGTGAGATCTCCTTTCTTGTTCTTCTTCTTCGTTTTTGCCTGTAATGATTGATAAGCTGACCTCACTGATATCTTCAATCTTTGCTTTGAACTGAAGCTCCAGAAGATTCGATCTCGCAGCATCGAGACGTTTCTCTTGGACCGACGGCTTATCGCCTCTTACAAGCTTCTCCATCCATGCTGGCATGGCACTTGAGGAATTCTAAAGAAGAAAAGATTAGAAAGGAAAAGAGAAGAGAAAAGAAAAAAACAAAGAGAGAGATACACAGACAAATAGGAGAAAGACGATAGATAGATAGATGGCTTGTCAGTGAGTTTGAAAGGCTAGGACTCAATAAGGAGGAAACCCCAAGAGACAGTCAGTGGTCTCAGAGATCTTCTTCATGTTCGTGACGGAGAAAAAGCGAAGAAGATGGAAAGAACTTTTCGAGAGAGAAGAATGTTTCTATGTGTCTAGAGATGTAGAAGAAAGAGTACACAGCTTGGGCGATAGATAGAGGGAAGCAACAGTCTGAGCTATCAGGTGAATTCGAGCGTGTCTTCACTGAAGGGATGGAGTGTATGTACACCTCAGACATGGAGGGGATGATAACAAAGCTGATAAAGGGAAAGTCAAAAGAAATCTGAGAAAAACTTCAAGAGAACGAAAAGAAAAGCAGACATCGACATGCACATACCCACCACCTGATACACTATACATGCGTGGAGCGGGGAGGGTTTCTATCCGCTGGATAAGTACATATATATATATGTATATATATGTATATATCTATACTGTACGAATGTGGAGTATATATCTCTACATAGCATGTGTATGATACGTGTATATGGAACCATTGCCTCTGAGAGAAAAGAACAGGAGAAGATACTCTCAGAGTCATAAAAGAAGTCGAGAGAGAAAATGTCTATTCGAAAGAGAAGAAAAACGAAGAAAGAAGATCGAAGAAATGGACTCCATCCAGCAAAGAAAGGGGATCTGCTACTGGAGCTAGAAGAAAAAGAAACTTCTCTAAATGACACACGAAGAAGAGGTAGTCCTACTTATACACGTGGAGCAAACACATGCAGTCAAGAGAGATACACTGCGAAACGTACATACAGATAGAGTTCTACATAGACCGAGACAGGGATAAAGATCGCCTTCCCAGCACACATACGTTCATCTAGATTTCTATTCACATACACACATGCATGCAAATGCACATGTACGCTCCTATGCTAATAGCGATAGAGCAGCATATACAAGACTGATTGTCATAATGCATATATATACATACATATATATCTATATATCTATATATATATATATCTATATAGAGATAGATAGATATGTATGTATGTATGCGTATATATATGTGAAGGAGATATGAGTGACCTCGATAGCTTGACTTCGATCTTCTTTTAATCGATCGTGAGCCCAGGATTGATCTTCATCTTCCATCCATCCCACGAAGTTTCCTAGAGCCCCCCCTGTCGATTCGAGACATCCAGCCGATCCCTGAAGTCGATTCTTCTTTCCTTCTTCGTCTTCTTCCAAATCATCTGCTTCTCGAATGCCTGCTGCTTCCTCTATCAAAGGATGAAAGAAGAAAAGAAACGCCAGAGACATCTAGGCAAACATATGCCTCAGTCTAAACAATCGATCAAAACTCTATCTCAACAGAGAGATGTATAAAATGTAGAGAACAAGAATAGGCTCATCGGAGAGCACATACAACAGATAGAGAAATAGAGAGAGAGATAGATAGAGGTAGAGAGAGAATCTACCTGTATGTATATTTCAGGGGTCACTATAGTGTGGTGAGGGCTGTATGACAGATGTGTATAGGCTCTCTGTTTCTCTTTTTCTCTGCATGCATACATTGCGGTTTAGAGATAGATAGGGAGTGTATGCACAGATGAAGGCAGGGGAGTGTTGACAGAGTACATGTCTATCTCAAGATATACGGGTGTAACGGCTACGTTAGAAACTACACAAACTGGCCGGCATACAGAGAAGAGGAAGGAAACCATCTCTCGAGAAAAAGAAGAAAGAGGAGAAGAAGTCCCAGGTAATCAAGAAGGACGAAGATGTAGGACCAGAAATTCGCATCTCACATATAGATGTATACACAGAAACACAAGTAGATATGTATACATGTATGTCTCTAGATGGAGATGTCTATCACGGCATCATCCATTCGACACATCGGAGATTGAGCTGTATGTACACCTGAACCACTGCATGTGACAGGCTCGATAGATCACGCAGAAGAGAGAGAGAGAGGAGAAAACTGACAATATAACAGCGAGATGAAGAAATGACTGCGGTGTAAAAGGAGAGAGAGAGAGAGACAGACTGCTTTCGAACTCATGTGATATCTTTCTCCAACTTCTCTCTACTTCTTTCTTCTTGACATAAATGGCATTCTTTCTCGAAACTCACTGTAGATGAGGGGGTCAAGGCAAAACCAATACTTCCAGTCCACACGAATCTCATAGAAATCTACACAGAAGAAGAGAAAGAAAGGAGAAACGAAAGAAAGAAAGACAGAAAGAAAGAAAGGAGAAACGAAAGAAAGAAAGACAGAAAAGAATGAGAGAGCGAAGCGAAAAGAAAGAAGGAAAGAGACAGACGAATAAAGAAGAGACCGCAGTGAATGAGAAAAAGAAGGAATGAAGGAAAGAAAAGAATGAGGTCAATGGACCAGATAGAGAGAGTACCAAGATGGCCTTGACTAAAGAGGTGTATGTACAGACCAATCTGAGTGTAGATAGAAAACACACGCCACGGCCGAAGAGCGCTATAGAAGCGGAATGCGGTAAGATCGAAAAAGAAGCAGAAGAACTAGAAGGAGATTCGGCTCTAGCGACATCTATGCTTAGTAGACTTCTCTCTTCATATCTCTTCCTGCCATATTCAGTCAACTATTCTTCACGTACACAGAGATAGAGGTACATACATACATATCTATACTTATCGCTTCATCTGTCGAAACGGTACAGGTAAAGGTGTGAGAGAAGAAGGAAGGTAACAAGGAAGTCGAGCGCTCCTACCCCTACGTAACTCTTCTCAGCCTTCCCTACAGTCGGGATATTGATACATGGGGAATGATATATGCATTTACATACAGGTATGAATACATATATATACATACAAACGTACATATCGAAGTCTGCACCGCTGCAGACATACATGTATCTAAGCACACGTATAGATATCTGTACATACAGTATGTATGCACAGATAGGCATAAGTGAATGAGGTGCCTGTAGACGAGAAGAGAAGCACCGTAACCGAAAATAACCCTGTTGAATCTTTCAAGTCGAACAGTCCGCTCTGTGACTTGAATAAGAGGCTGATTTGAGAAAAGAAGAGAGCCGGAAGAAAGAAAAGACGAGAGAAAGAGCGAGAGAGAAAGAGATACTTATTCTTCAAACAAGGAGAGAGAGAAGGAGATACTTATTGCCGTTGCTGTGCGATCCTCTTGCATCTGTAGATGTTGTCTTCCAGCGGGGTATAAACATGCGTCTACTCTATGCCCTTGAATGCATGCAATGAAAGAGACTAGAGACTTACAGGTCAGGGTTATGATGAAGAGGCCTTGATAGCGATCTTTCAAGTTGACTTTCTTCTTATCTCGATCTTTATCTTTCTTTCTTTGCTCAGCATCTACAGGCTGTCCATCATACACACGACCAAATCCCTCGACAAACAAGTTTAGATCATTCTTCTCTCTCTTCTTTCTCTTCTCTCATTCACATGTTAAAGCAAAGACAAAGAGATTCATTACGAGCTAACACCTCTTCTTTCTTCTGGACGCTCTCCTACTTCTTCTTCTCCGACTTCTTTTTCTTCTCTTCTACCTATTCGTAAGTTCGTAGGTGTATGTACTTCGGTTCTCTTGGCATGCATGCATGCATGCGTCGATAGATGAATGTATAAGAAAATCATACCAAGAGTCACACAAGAGCCGTCTCTCTACTAGCTCTTCTTCCCTTCTCTCAATCCTCACTGGAATACGGAGAGGCAGCAGACATACATAAGACAAACCCCCCTCACGTCCCTATCTCAGCTATAGATTCGCATACCTACATATGTAGATAGAGAGATAGATAGAAATACTAGTGTAGAAGTGCATACATAATATTTATACAGGATACAGAGAGGGTGCACATTCCATGATCATGAAGAGAGAGAAGACATAAAAAGAACTGCGCTCATAGTCTCCATGTATGTAAACCTATAGTCTGTATGTACGTAACCTACTGCCTGAGGCTGTCTTTCATACAGGGAAAAAGGAAGGAGGAGAGACTCTATAAAGAGTAGGAAATTCCTCAAGACAGTCACTATGAAAAGACGGAGAGAGAGAAGTCCTGCCTGCCTAACTAGTTTCTCTCAATACCCTTCATACGATCTCTCTATCCTCTACGTACATTAAATCTCTCTATGTCTTCCATTCTGTCTGTCTATCTACGTCAGGGAGACCTATGCTCTAGGTGTGTGTAGATAGCCGCAACTATCCAAGTACCTGTAGACAGATGACCTTCGCATATCTAGGCTTGTATAGTCAGGAGGTGCACATGAAGCAGATATATTCAACAGTCATGTTTCAAGCAAAAGAAGGGAGACAAGGAATCTATCTTCGTGTCTACAAATAGACAGACATGTGGACTAGCTAAAGGCTAACCTCTCGGTATGCGAAGGCAGCTGCCTGAATGAGCTTGGGTTTAATGATCGTAGCTAGACACTCCTTCATTACCATATCTTTCAGGATGTCTACACGATCGTCTTCGACAGGGCCTGAGAAGATAAGAGACATAGGTATACACATAGAAAGGCATGCAAAGCGGAAAGAAAGCAGATGGTAAAGAGGAGAGGTATTTTGAGAGAAGAGACAGAGAAGATCTCATTCAGCTGTCCCTCGTCAACCCCATCATATTGCACGGACATGCTGCCTTCTTACAAAGACTCTTTGAAACAAAGGAAGGACTTCAGGAGAACGTAGATAAGATTGACAGAAAGAGATGAGAGACGAAAGAAAAAGAAATATGGGCATAGAGACGCAGATATGCATGATGGTTTGCATCTGGATAAATCAAAAGCACGGATTACGGTCTTTCCTACACATCGTATCTGGACTGTCTTTCTCATTCACGAAGCGAGCATCAGGAGAGGTTGAAGCCATGGATGAAAGAATCTCTAGATCGAGATGTAGAGACGCTTGAAGGGGAGGCCCTCTTTATGGATGAAGAGAGGGGTAGGGACATATAGATAGAGTGATAGAGAAATCGAGATAGATAGATGGATAGCTACCAACACATAGACAAGGAGGAGTATGCATGCGAGTATATTTAGATACACAGAAACGTTAATATCTAGGGAAAGATATGTGAGTGGCGTGCGACGGGGTCCAGGCTCATGATCAGGGAGATACACCCCATGCACAAGAGCGTCAAGTAGATTTACATAGAAACATTCATACATACACACCATGTGTGGAAATCTTCGCCTGTACGGGCATTGAAAGAACGCTAGCAAGCAGAATTCGTCTGCAAGCACGTAAAGAGCCTCACAAGGAAAAGGCTTCCCTAAGACTCACCTGAGACTGAGTGAAGACAGTCAATCATCGGAGCCGCTAAGAGCACCTGAGAAACACCCCTCATCTCACATAACACCAGGTGTATAGACACCTCACTGGACCTATAGAAGTTTTAGACGGACCGCATGACTCTATAGATATGCCATACACCTGGCAATACTATAGATAGGAAATCTTTCACATGTGTCTATCCTACGATGTCCTGTGCAGGATAGGCTAGGGGCTCTTGGCGGCTCCGATGATTGACTGTCTTCACTCAGTCTCTGGGAGTCATTCGCAGGAGAACCTTTTCCTTCATACACTCTGCGTCCCTATAGATCTACACCTAGTCACAGAGAGAGGAGTGAGCTGTCTTTCTTTCCATGTGATGAGCATCGTAAGGACCGAATTCGAGTTGGATAGAGAAGAAATATATGGCTATCTAAAACAAAGAAGACATACAGGGACCATCTTCTGAAAGAGTACCCTAGGGTCTTGATCATTCGGGGTGTACATACACCTGAAGAAAGTTGCATCTTCCCTAGTGGAGGAGACAGCGAAAGAGACTATCTCGATGATTTACCTTATCGCAGATGAGAAGATCAAAAACTTCATTAATAGAATACTCTCCTTTTCCTCCTGAGTCCTGATAAACAAATCGACATAAAAGAGACGGTACACAACGGGCTGTACATACACCCGAACACCTATAAAGGCCATATCCATACACGCCTTTCTTTCCTTCTCAAAACGATCTCCTCCAACAACTTCACATTTTTTTCTTTCTCTCTTTTTCGCTCCGTGTCTCTCTCTCTCTCTCCCTGTTAACGTCCTCGCTCAGTGTACGTACACCTCATGAAGAATTGTAAGTGAAGTCTCCCCTTTAACATGTGACTGACGTGAAGAACAATCGCTCATTCTCAGACACTTTCTACAGACCTAAGGAGATACGGCATAGACACACACATACATAGGCAATGCAAGAATGCGTACAGAAGGCACAAATACCTCTCTCATTCCTATCTATTCACAGGCATGCATATCTGTATTCACACACATACATATAGACTAGCTACAGAAAGATCTGTCTATGTGTAGCTATTCCGTGTTCTCTTTCATCTTCAGTGACGATCGAGATGGTTTAATCTACCCTTCCTTCTAGAGTCGGGCGAGTTGAGTCCTTCCAACTTAAAAGCAGTATGCAGGCAGTTACATCATAAATGTTGACTTCACATGTAGACTTAACTACACGTAACAGACACGTCTATCTCTCTCTCTGTCTATCTTCAGGGAGTCTATATATCTGCGCTTTATATATGAACATGGAGTATATAGAACATCTCTTAGCGAGGAGTATCTACAAAGTCTAGAGAAGCCATCTTCCACTCATATCTATGCCTGTCCGTAGAAGACGGAAACGTTCCAGGAGAGGAGAAAGAGAAGAAGCGAACAAAGAGAAAGAAAAGAAGAGGAATGTTTTCTTCTTCCTACCTCTCTCCATCCAATAGCAAACCAATCGCCACTGGGCAAGCCTTTAACAATTCGCGTCAGATCTCTATAATGCTTTTTGACCTCAATATGAATTCTGCCTCCCTTTGTATGGTGATACTCAACTTCCGGTGTATACGGCTCTCGTCTGTGAGGTGTACATACACCCGAAAAACAGTTGAGAAAGCATCGGTGAGACTTCTTCAATGAAACATTCTCCATCATCATAGCAGAGAGGCTTCCCCTACAAGCCAATCATTCTACTACACACAGGAACTCCTTGTATTTGAAGACTTGAATAAAAAGGAAGCCCGGTGTATATACAGCCGCCATGATGTCCATTCACTGCATAGGTAGGTTTACGTCAGATGGCTCTTACAAACACACATCCACGGCTTTTCAATTCACGAGGTCTTAGCTGGGTACCCTAACTCATGCCTACTCTCATATACCCCCACATCTATCTATATGCCCGTCTCTCTCTCTGTATATATATATATATATATATGTAGATAAATACGTATGTAGAGAGCCAAAGCACATAGGGAACATGGGAATGAAGGTACACGCAGCTTAAGGCAGTCAGCTTTCTACCATCCCCCTCTTTCTTAGACTTTCCCCACGTTCAATACCAATTCTTTGATCTAATCAGCTTCAGAGGATTTTCCACAGCAAGCCCCAGTCATCTCTCTCCTTATTCCCTTTCATACTTCATGCATGTAGAAAGTCTCTCTTCCTTATCGACGGCCTGAAGGGTGTCTGCCGTCTCACCATCGCGTACAGCAGATATGTAGATACACATATCTCTACACATATACGTACTGCCTATATATATTGTGATGCTCCCCAAGATCCCTACGTATCTACATGCAAGGTTCTTGCATACAAAAGATGTTCGCTATCTATCTTACATACACAGAGAGAGCATGTGCATATAGATACACGAGAGTAGACATACGCACCCCCCAAGCAGAGAATCTCTCATTTTATTTCAGCAAAGGCCTCCGTCATCTGAGAAATACCACGTGGTCAGCTCGCTGTTCATACACCGTTGGTATCTACGAAATGTGGCGTTGTAACATATACATACGCCAATGCAGATATAGAGATAGCTTCCAGATAGAGTGATC
The DNA here is from genome assembly GCF_002600585.1 of Cystoisospora suis. Classification (NCBI taxonomy): domain Eukaryota; phylum Apicomplexa; class Conoidasida; order Eucoccidiorida; family Sarcocystidae; genus Cystoisospora; species Cystoisospora suis. The sequence goes on from NW_027154524.1 coordinate 45,836, forward strand.
TAGAGACAAGGAGTGCAAGGAGCAAAAGAAGGGAGAAGATGAGACAGATGAGGAGGGGGAGAGAATCGAGTAAGTCGATCTTAGCTCACATTCCAGCAGGTTTGTCGATTATATAAAAGGCGTAATTTGTGATCGCCACCACCTGACGTACAGGTGGCTCTGAAGCGCATGCAATTGACATTAAACATACATAGATATCTATAGAGAGAGATAGATACAGCATACGCATGCATGCATGCATTCGTGCATGAGAAGAGATGAAGAAGCGATACGAAGTAAACGTGAAAAGGAGAGAGAACTACGAGTAGAAGAATAGGGAGGAACAGAAGGTCTACAAGAGAAGAAGAAAGAGATGCTTTCAGAGAAAAGGAATCCTAGACGCGGAGAAACTCGAAGTCCAGAAGGATAAGATAGAAATCTCTTTGCTGATCAAGCGGTCAGTTCAGTCCCAAGGGCGCGCAGGCGCATACACCAATATCTACGGCAGCTAGCTTGAGCTCTGTCCCACAAAGACCGGAGAGACTGCCCTTAGATTCTCTAGAGAGAGGAATATGCAGGAAGATGAAAAGACTTCAAGAAGCTCCGATAAAGACAGGTTAGAAGTAAGTGCCGTATGAAGGGGTATAGGTAGAGAGGGTGGAGCGTATAGACACCAGACGTAGTCTTAAGACCTTCTCTCCCTTCTTTGTATATGCATGAAGAGACAAGGTATAATTGCTCTACTCACGCGCTCGATACGCTCAGCCGTGTTCCTCTCCGTAACAGAGGAACTCTGAGAAAGCATGATATCTCTCTTTCATCCATTCGAACCTCCCCCTAAGAAATCCAACTATAGATTCGATACAGGTAAGGTGTACATTCGCATGCATGGGCGAGGCGCAGATGAAGAGACATTCTCTGTTTCTTTCGGAGAGAGAGAGACAGGAAGGTCTATGCCAGTGTAGAACGTTGCGATGCATCTATATCTACTGTTTGCTGATCTTCTGTTTTCATATTGCATGCACATCAGTCGCTCGGCTTATATACGGAGAAGCTAAGAAAGTCTCCCTTCTTACGATCCATGTGACGTGAAGGATTCCACCATCGAACCACAGCTAGCTGTAGAATTCTCTCTGCTCGGCTCCCGTGCTCAGACAGAAGAAGCTCCTGCCCGATCGACAGAAACAAACACATTCCCGCGACACCTCTGCTTACCTCTCTGCCCAGAGACAATGCATGTACGGATCTCCATCTCGGCAGCAGGGAGTTATATAGTATGAATCCTACTCCTCGCAGGTATAAACCTAGATACGAGCAAGCGAAGACGGTCTATCTATCTGCTTATAGACCTTCTTTCAACCCTAAGCCTCCTCGTATCTAGGATTATATGTGCGAAGAGCAGAATAGCCGAGGGAGCACATCCTTTCATTTTAGCATCCTTCTACGTGGAAAGAAGACGCTACATGGGAATCTGTATGTTGACATTATATGGCTGCGACGCTGAAGACTTGTTCATCTCGTCACATGCACACGAGAGGTGTACATACACCCCAGCAAAAGTATACCCTTCAGCGCTACGCCTGCATAGACAAACGCAGGTTTACCTATGAAGGGTATACCGACGGAGATCGTAAGGACAAGTATATCCTGGAGTCACGTGCATTGTATGAAGATGCCCACTCTCGTAGGAAATCTTCAAGAAGAGCGAAGAAAAGCTCAATGAAGTGTTAGCTAGCCAGCTGGCTACCCAGCTAGCTGGCTCACCAGAGTCGTTCGGAAATGCCCTGTATTGACGTCATCCAAGAGCTCATATTGCGCCGATACACGCACCGGATAATGAGAGAAAACGCGAGCCTGCATGCAACCAAAACAAAAACGAGGCATATATAGAAATCACACTCGACACGGCGCATATACATATATACATATATGTTTCTGTATATACACCACGTGAAAGTTACATATGCGAGGTTGTCTCTCTTCTCAATGAAGGGAAGACGAAGAGTCCATTCTACATACGATGCAGCAAGTGCCTCCACCACGTCGCTCTTTTTCTTTCTCTTTCTCTCTCTTCGAGTGCAAGAAGAAAGGAACATCTTGTCTCCCATGGATCGCTACTAGAGACCCCCGTCAATACAGACGTGTTTACGAGACCACGTGCATATGAATGAAGATACAACGTAACATAAGTATACGCAAACATACTTGCCAAATAGAGGACTAGATATAGATGATCTGTCTCTATCTATATGTGTCGGTCTGCAGACGTATGCATATCTTTCCACCTGTCGGTATATCTCATATATACTTATATATATATGTATAGACCTACGGACATATATGATATAAGGATAGAGAGACAGAGACATGTATTAGACTCAGTTTACTCGGTGAGCCTGAAGATTCCCCGTTCTCTTTGATCGGTGGCGAGCCTACATGATGTATAGCCTCGAGACATTCATAGCTCAGTTTGCCAGGACACCTCTGGACAATTTCCGATAGAATGATGAGACAGTCCGTCCGCATGCCTGAGAGAAATAGAGAACACAAAGAGAAGAACCCCGCAGCAACTTCATTCCCACACTTGAGTGAAGACAAGCGAAACAAAGAAAAGATAAGAATTTCTTGTCTACATAAATAGATCATCCGGCCGGGAAGGTGTATATACACTACCCTATGATGTGTTTCTTGACTGTAAGTTTGAGATGTTGAGACATATCTAGAGGACGGGGCTGCTACATGTATATTGCAAGGCCTCAGAAGAGCGACGGCAACAGACAGACAAACAAGTCTCTTTGCGCTTTTCTATCCAACTGGAGAGACCGTCGATGCTCCCGTGCGAAGCAACACCATCAATTCAGATTCTTGTCTCATAGAATTCCCTGCACCCTTAGAGGAGAAAAAAAGGAAATTGAGACTAGATATAGACGTATATAGGTAGATATAGATAGATAGATAGATGAAGGCAAATAACTAGATAGAGAAATGAAGGCAGACAGAGAAATAGATAGATAGATGAATTCCCAGGCGAGTGGAAGAGCCGAGTGCATCCAAAGAATAGACACGGGAAGAAGAGACAGAAGGTGAAGAAGAAGAAGAGAAGACGTTCAAGACATGTGCCTTCCTCTCGCTTCATAGATGAGAAGTATAAGAAAGGAACTGAACCTTGTTGGCGAGAACAGATTTAAAACTCCTCATGCATGCATACATATTCATCCTTTCTCTCATACACACATCCATACATGCGAAGAGACAGAGAGAGGGGACAGAGAGGAAGAACGAAGAAGAGAAAAAATGAAGAGAAAAGAAACTGCAGAAGAAGAAGAAGATCTAGAAGTAGAAAGAGAGAGAGGTAAGAGAAAGAGAGTCATCTCACTTCTCTCCTCTTTGCTTGACTTACGTTCTCTTCTTGGAGCTAGATCACCGAAAAGATGAGATATGTAACTCCCACTATACAGCAAACAAGCACACATCTACACATCCCTCTTCAGGCATGCACATGTATACATAGATAAACACATACATATATACATACATACACAGAAGGGTATATATCCATACATATGTAGAGCGAGAGCGAGACAGATATAGAATTGAATCGAGAGCATGTATCAAAGGAGAGTAGGCTACTGCTTATAGTGATGGGACGGTATGTGACATCCGTCCTCTTTCCTTCAAGCCCCCGTTTGTCTGTACAGAGAAGGAGGAGAGAGAGTCGAAGTGCATGCGTTTCTTTTTGGATGAAAAGGTATAAATCACACCCCCGTTTCTCTCCTTCTCTATACATGATAAGTCTAAGAGCCTCATAGAGATAAGAGTGGCTCCAAGCATCATAGAAGAATACTGCTCTCGTTAGCCGTGTGTAGATAGAAAGAAGAATCCGTGAGATACCAGCCAGGTGACGGATAGAGGGGAAAGGCGAGAAGAACGTCAAAAGAGAAGACGACCTAAGCGTGCTTACTACAACATAGATAGGAGAATCGAACAAGATGAAAAGAAAGACAGGAATAGAAGCCTCCTCATCTTTTTATCTCCTTCAGAGGCCTTCATGCATGAATGAAAGATCCGAATGAGAGGCTTCCCGGAAGAACTCTCTTACCGCCCTTATGACACGTCAACTTCACACACCCCTGCGGACCGTCCTAGACACATATCCAACTAGTCTATCTTTCTATCTATCTACCTATCTCTCCAGTATCTATTATCTATCTACTTTTAGAAAGGGACACCTTCTCTTGATTGAGAGGTAGGTTGAGATCTCTAGTTAGCTAGTAGCCTCTCTAAGATGGCAGATGAAGAACGACAGAGAGAGAAAGCGACGAGAGACTCGACGAAACCATAATGAAGAGAGAGAAAGGGGGCTTACTGGGAGGTTCCTGCATCGATTTGCAGATCAAAGAGAAGCATGCGAACGAATGTCCGTAGAGTGGGGACAGAGACAAGACGCTCGAAGGCTTGCTCGATCGCCCATCTCTGCACTTCATATTCGTCTGAGAATTTTATATAAGATACTTGTCGACATAACACTGCATAGAACCCAGCTAGCTCACAGCAAAGAATCTGTAGATAGAAAGAACAAGACACAAAGAAAAAAGAGGGAAGAAAAAGAAAGCAGAAAGGACGGGTAGGGTGTATCAGAGATTTCGAGAGAAAGCCTTTTTGTGCATACAGAGTTCATGAAGATAGGTGAATGAGCGTCTGAGAGACAAGAAGAGAAACTTCATGAAAACCTTACGTGACCGCCATTCGATAGATATACACAGATACCTCCTGTTTCTTAGACGGTCATTCTACAACTAGATAGATAAATAGATAGAGATATAGATGCATAGATAGGTTTCGAGAGAGATACACTCAGATAGATACACATGGATATGCATGGAGAGATAGAATGCCCTGGTAAATGAACAGACGGTTTGTGTAGAAAAGACTCAAGAAAAATATTCTCGTCTATATATATATAGATGCTTATATATGTATATAGATATGTATGTATATATATAGAGAGAGATAGATAAGAGAAGATCCGTCGTGTTAACGCCTTCGCTTACTTGTTCTTCAGCGTTGAGAGGCCGACTAGCAGATTGATTGAGGACATATAAAAGAGGCCGAATCGCATGCATGGACGATCTAAAAGAAAAGACAGATAGACAGGTTCTTATCCAGGTGTAATAGACACCCCGACAACGAACATGCGCTGTATATACAGCAGAAGAAAGGAGAGGAACAGTCCTTTCCCACAAACCATCCAGACAGCATGAAAGCGACTAGAAAAGAAGAGAAGAAAAAACTGAAGAATCACAACACGACACATACATAGAAAGACAGAGAGACAGGATAGAGGGAGACAGAGGGAGATATGGATACTACTCCATTCGTATGTATAGATGGGTATATCTCTCTCTATACATATCACCCAAAGTGAAGCAAACCAGGACGTCTTCCCATGAGATGTTGACAAGATATCGATACAAGAAGTACCTATATATCTTCACATGCATACTACTATCTATCTCCCTACCAATGTAGGTAAGTATAGAGAGACAGGCGTATATACATGATCATGATGGCAGGAGCTGAGTGTACCGGCACTAAAGTGACACATCACATATATACATATATACATACACGCCACATACACATACATATATATATATATATACCGTAGGCAGGTGTATCTACATACGTATACACAGAGATCAAAGCTCTCTGCCTTCATGCCATCCCAGTCTACTATACTTCTACTTTTAGTACAGTGACTGCCTAGACACATTTCTCTGCATAAGAATATGTACATAAATATACATATATATATATATATACGTATGCATAGAGAGAGAGACGACTGGGCGGGCGAAGTTGGATAGCTTACTCGCATGCAATATCGTAGTTGAGAATTAAATCCATCGATTCAGCCTGACCGACAAAAGCAACCCTAAACTCCCCAGACAGCTGGATGATCTACGGTGTCTTTTCATTCTTCTCAAAGCTTTCTAGACACGATGATCGCTAGCCCTCATCTCATGATCAAAGAGGCTCGATGCCAACAAGACTCTCATCCAAAGGCACAAGAAATAAAACGACCTGACTATGTACGAATACATACATACATACGCAGAACAATATCTACCCATCCGTCTTCCTTTCTTTGATCTCCTATCCATCATTGACCTATCTATCTATCTTTAATCTATCTATCTTTAATCTATCTATCTATCTATCTGTTCACCTATATCTATCCATCCATCTATCTTTGATCCCTCTATCTCTAGTCCATCTATCATTCACAGATTGATATATCTACCTACTCACTGACAAGTCAAACAGATCCACCCCTCTAGAGCGTCGTCGCTGAAAGAAAGCTTTGAGAAGAATGAAA
>NW_027154524.1:52237-52494 GCF_002600585.1 Cystoisospora suis
AGAGAAGAGAGAGAGAGAAGGAGCTTACCGACTGGTGTGGAGCCATGAGAAGAACAAGCTTCATAATGCGGAGGAACTTTGAAGCGATATGACAAGTCAGGACAGGACATGCCTCTACCTGTGAATGCATGCATGCACGAAGAAAAGAGAGAGCGATGCGATCGACGAGAGAAGGGCTCTGAATAGACTAAAGAAAAAGGGTAAAAGAGATAAACTTCTCTACGACGAAGAGACGATAAGAAGGATAAGAAGTGAAG
>NW_027154525.1:0-387 GCF_002600585.1 Cystoisospora suis
TCCAGACGGATCTCCGCTGCCAAAGGGGGCCTACGTGATTCTATCACCTGCTGTACCCTTTCCTGGAGCCTTCGGTCGAAGTCTGCCAATTTCCGAGCAAGTCTGTTAGTTCCTCTTGTGCACGAGCCTCTCTCTCACTTATCAATCGCAGCTGGTCCTCGAGCCTCCTCCGCTCCCCCTGATGCTGGTCCTCTAATCTTTGATTGGCTGTTCGAGCTTCGTCCAACGCTTGCTGGAGTGAGCGCACGGAATCCTGCAGAGTCTGTACTAGCTGTTGATGCCAGGGGAGCACCGTTGGAAGGTACTGTTGCGCAGTGGTTGACGCCGCCGACTGTGCTGTCTCCTCTTCGGATGAGTGTAGCGCGGGTGTAATGCTCGAGCGGCGGG
>NW_027154525.1:928-1130 GCF_002600585.1 Cystoisospora suis
AACGCTTACGAGTTTCCACGCGACGTGGTGTAGAAAATGGAAGTGAACCGCCGATAACTCTCTATGCCGAGATTAAAGGCGCGAAAGGCTCAGTTCCGTGCAGGGTCTGATGACGCCGAGCGAAAAATAAAGAGCGGTAATGCTAATGAGAGGCCGATTGCTGAAAAAAAGAGCGCGGATGCTGACGGAACGCGGAACTCTC
>NW_027154525.1:1610-42042 GCF_002600585.1 Cystoisospora suis
AGCTTGCTGAGGCGGGGTTTCCAACAGTCCGTCGGATTCAGTACCAAAACACACACCTAAAGCTTAGATTACCTGGGGCAGAGCCAAAGCTCTGACAGATGGAGTGCCGTACGTCAACAGCGATCACCAAACGAGCCGGCACTGCGCATCACTGCGTATGCTAGTCGGGTGTTCAACTCAGGAGAAAGTGGTCGGCGACAGAGCTGGAAGCAATGGCAGTTATACGTAGCCTTGAGGAATTCCGAGAATTCATCTTGCGGCGACAGTGTATCATTCAGACGGCTCACGGGTCGTTGCTGGTGGCTACCAGCAGCAAGGAACGGCCGCCTTGCACGGAGGGCGTTGAGATTGCAGGAGCTTGATTTTGTATTGGAACGGCGATGGGCACGCGAGCAGGTGCACGTGGAAGCAGTTTCCAGAGTGGCAAGTTAACAACAGGATCGCAAACGAGAACTTTGGAGCAGAGCGTCAAATATAGCAGAAAGGATGTACCCTGACTATGCTTTCGCCTCAGCGGCTGCTTGTCCGTACTGGAGCCTTCAGCGGTCTTTCCTCTTCGCGATCAGACGAGCGCCAGGGCTGTTCAGGAGCAGCGGGCGATGACGAATGTCGCGCGATTCCCAGGGCCATCCGAACAGGGAGTGTGAAGCTGCTTCGCGTGGGTGGCAGTTGCTTCCTCAATTTCTAAGGGAAAGCTATGTCTCCCATGACAATATTCTATATAAAGAAAGGGCAAACGGGGCACTTGTTTTAATAATCGTGCCAAAAGCGCTGCGTAGTAGCTCCGTGTGGACATATCATTCCAGCCTAGGCGCAGGCAAAATGTACAACGAGTCACGCCGAAGATACACAAGCCCTGCTATGCGGGATGATATCACGCGTTTGGTGCAAGGCTGTCCTTCCTGTGCACGCAGGAAACCGCTGGACTGCAAACAATACCTCGTACCAGAATTATGTGCTGTCCTGTCGACGCCCGGGTTATTCCACGCATGGGCAATCGATGCTTACAGGCCACTCATTCGAACTAGGAACGGCAATCCATATGTTCTAGTGATGAGAGACCACTTCTCGAAGTGGCCTGAGATAGTGCCTGTCAGCAACATAACTGCCGAGACAGTAGCTTCAGCCGTCACAGATCGTCTAGTCTGTCAATGCGGTTGTCCCGCAGCAATCCTCATTGATAACGCAAAAGGGCTTGACTCCAGGACAATTCACGAACTTGCATTGCATTGGGGTATTCGCAACCTGCGCATGACGCCTTATAACCCGCAGGCAAATGGTGTCGTGGAAGCGTTCAGGAAAGTGCTGGGGAATTCTTGCGTGCCTGGTGATGGAAAAGGGCAGGGACTGGGATCGCTATTGTTTCGCGTTCGCATTCGCCTATCGTACCAGTCCTCGCGTCGTCGGGCCAATCGTCGTACTACATCGTGCGCGGTGTTGATCCTGTGATGCCCGTGGATAGGCAACTCCAAGGAGAGGTTAGCGCCGGCGTACCGACTGTCGTCGACCGAGTAAAGTATCTCCAGAAACTCCGTGACCAGATATGTCGCCGACTGAATGAGAGGATTAATCACGGCAAGGTTGACAGGCAGCCCAGCACACTCCGACCGGGAGATTTGGCATTGGTCCAGCTGATGGGAGCAGATAGAGACAGGGGTTCAGATATAGTCTGCCTCGTCGTGTCGTTGCGTCACCCCCGGGTGGATCATATATCGATGTGCTCGATCTGCAGACAGGCGTCGCCCGACGGCTCACCCATCGGCTGCTTCGAATGTTCTCTCCATCAATTCTGACACCTGACACTACGCCGGCCCCGCGATCCGCTGAGATTATCTACCAAAGATCGGCCAGGACAAGCAACAAGCAACCATCTCCACGCAAGGACTCAAACTGTGGGACTAATGGGAGCCAAACCGGCGCAGGCGACTCCAAAGAGCTGAAGCGCCATGGGGACGCTACGAGACTGCGAGGCGAACCGAGCAACGACGTGGATGATCAAAGGATTATCACTCGTGGCAGTGTGGGCAGATCCTCAAAGTGCCGAAGCGCCATGAGTCGCTGCACACAAAGTGACAACAGTTGTCCCACCGTGCCGGGCTGCGCAAACACTAATCGAACTGACCTTCGCAGGAAGCAAGAAAACCTCCGGAATACGAATAGTCCAAGAGCGCCGAGCGCCGACGCAGACACCCAAGACCATGTACGGCAGCGCCGGTACCCAAAGTGCCAGCACTCCTGCGATACTGAGGAGCTGACGAGATAGGACGGTACGGGTGGTCCAACAGGGCCGAGCTGCCAGGATGACACTCGCGAGTGGCCTCGTCTGACGATTATTCCAAAATCAGCCCCAGAACTTTCAACTCCCGTGCGCATTCTGTGGTGGACTCAGCTCTACAATGTTGTAGCTATCCGATGTATTCGCCGTGTGTTCGTGTCGCGACTCACAGAAGCGCGAGTCATGAGGGTGCCAACAAGGGGCGTTGCCAGTAAAAGCAGGAGAGGATCTTTGAAAGCTCGCATGCCCACAGAGCGACCACGTATCCGTAGTGGGTAGCCTGTGACAAGGGAGTGAAGCCCCGGCTCCAGCAGCGACGCCGGGGACGGGTGCTGGTTCGCGGCCGGTGAGCGCCGGTTTGGGGGGTCTAGAAGGAAGTGTCAGTGAGTGTTACTCCTTCCTCAAGCAGTGGCTTGCTTGTCGTGTCCGGAATCCGAACTCCCTATTGCGGGCTAGTGTGACTGACCCTGTCGAATGAACCTGGGACCCAGGTTGAGTCTGAGTACAAAACCACCTTTCCCCCACGTGGCGACACAGTGCGAACCCACCAACACTCGTGAGCCGGGAAGCATTCCCGTGTACGCTACCACTGCGCTCTACGGTAGTCGACACCCCCCAAGAGTCCTTCCACCACTGCTCTTTCTTCGGGGCTGTTGAGTCGGCACCGAAATCATGAATCCCTCCCATTGTACCATTTCATCTGAATCACTTCCAATAGCTCCTGGAACAGGCCTATCAATTCTGCTCCGGGCTCCCAAGTCCCTGTCTGACGTACGCCCCGATTGCACGCACTATCCGAGTTAATTCCTGCAGCAAACAGGCTCCTTCTACTTGGAAAACAGTGAAGCACAGTTGGACAATCTGTAGGCTCACGAACAGAAACGAGAAAAGAGCTTGTTTGAGCATATTTCGGCCATGGGTCAGAGTTGCTGAGCCCACGCCAACTAGCATTGCCCGCTCTTGCTCCCGACAATCGCCGACTGCCACAGGAGTGCTGCGTTCGACTCGCCCGAACCGAGTTTTGAGGTTCTCACACTATTGTTCAACAGAAGATACAAGGGTAACGAAATCTAAGTGCTAAAAATTACTATTCACTGATAATCTCCGCCGTCGGGCGGCGGCTCGCTCGTTGTCGCTCGGTGCTCTCCCGCGACGACCGCACTAGGCAACACTCCGCTTGCCTCGCAGGTCCCGCGTCTTCCCGCGGCGGTAGCGCATCCTACAGTCGCAGGCGTCACACTGAGGGTAGCAGCGAATACTAAGCAGCGACAGCGACAAGACTATTGCTCGTGCTAAAGTGCTTCGCTGCTACTACGGTAAAGGCACGGCTTGCGGTAGCCGGGTGCGCACGGTCACACTGACCGGCACATCACAATCCATTCTCACTGGTGTGCATTCAGATACTTGGTGACTTCCCTGTGAGTCCGTGTGAGGACCGCGCTGGTCTTGCGGAGACAGCGTCACAGCGTCACGAAACCGCTAGTACGTGCCTAACAGAGGCGAAGCAGATGCAAAGAACTTCGGCTGTGCGTGCCAGCGTGAAATCCCCAGTATCCATAACCTTGTTCCTGTGTCGTGTAGGTTACTGTGACAACAGGAACAGGCAGAGGAAGCTGGGCGAAAGGGGGTTCGGACCGCTTACCTGAAGCAAGCGTATCAACGGTGTCGCGACAGTCTCTGCTTTCCTGGGTTTGTTGTTTCGTACTGGAGTGTAGCTATATGCTTGCGCAGGTGTCGTGTGTCCTCCCGCTTCTCGCGCATGCTTTCCCGGAAAGGAGACTTCGACACCACGCATGGCACAACACTCTCTAGCAGACCGAGGAGGCAAAGCAGTTGGACAGACAAGCCGAGCACGCACCCCTAACTGACGGGTTTTGTGGTTTGCTCATGAAGCAACAGGTGTCACGCTCTCCGGGCGCGGTGCTGTGGAATGCCCACTTTACTGAACCAAGTGTGAACGACTGAACAAATACTCAGGACGTGGGTGGCATTTGGCCTGGTCAGCCCCGAAGGTTGTGTACGCTCCGTGTTGGCGGTGGGACCTGGCCCCGCCGGCACGTCGAACTGTTACGCGACAGACAGCTGGTTAGCGACTGGTCTGCCTGCACGGTGTTTTCCAATGGAGACCGGGGCGCACGGTGGAAGGGGAGAACCGTTAAACCAGACGTCAAGTCGGTTCCAACCCGTCAGACGACAGGTTTCTGAAACTCGCAGTCCGCGTTATCTTGCGACAGTGCATCACCAAAATCTACAGAAACTTTTGCTTGCTTCTTCGGTAACACTGCCAACGCGGGAGCATGGCAACACTAGCATGAAGCCGCAGTTCGAAAATTGACGGGGACACCTGTCTGGCTTAGACGACGGTGCTGTTGAGCAGGCAACACTGGCCGACACGGAAGGCCAGATTTCGATTTATGCCGAGCGCACCAGCAGCGGTAACTGCTGTTGAATTACTGGCTTATATGAGCCAGGCACAACCCAACCGATCCCCCTTGGCCCAAACTGGAACGCCCCAGAGTGATCACCTTGCTAAGACAGACGACTTCGCAAATCTCCTTATCTTGGGCGGCACATCAGTTTCTTCATGCTGGGGAGGTCCCGCCCCAGTCCGCACCGTAGGAGTGGCAGGAAAAAGCCCAAACTTGCCAGCAAGTGCCAAGAAGAAGAACCTGCCGGCTCCCCCAGTCAACCGGCGCTTGTTTTCTGTGCTGTAGGGATCTGGGGTGTACTCCTATCCTAGCGCTGGAGTGTGACTCACAGATCGGCCCGGCACCCGTTCCCGAACAGCGAGATAAACGCTCTTCCTGAAGTGATAGAAGCACCGTCAGGATATGCAGTATACTAAGAAAAATGGACTATGAACAAAGTATTGTTTGATGAAAAAAATAGCAGCCGACCTCCAGCGGCAACGTTGGCGGTGTGCCGCTGCAAGGGTGTTTGGTGCTTGCCGGGAAGGGGCTACACAGTAGAGAAAAGGAAAAACTCTCAGGAGCTCTGACTCCTGCGTTGCATCCAACGTTACTTGCAAGCGATGCTCGTCTTGACGCCCCAGCGAAGCTTTCTCGTCGCGCGGGGCATTCGTGAGCGGTTGCGAAGCGTCTCCTTTGCCCTCGCGCCTCTGCTCCGGACACGCCTACCAACCGTGGCATTCTGATAGGTTTCCTCTCCAGGTTCAGGGCGTCTTCGGCATCGAGCACCGCGGGGCACACAGTAATAGGCGTCGAAGCATCGCCGTGCCTCCCTCATGGGGACTCAGCGAGCCTTACCAGCCTGGGCTTGGATGTCGTACCCACAGAAGCAAGTTTGCCTGGAAGGACCAGGGCACACTTACTGTATGGACAGACAGCATACTACGGGCGGAACCGCGGGCTCGCGATCCCCTCTCGGTTGCCTATCTGACACCATAAGAACCACTCTACCAAAAGTAGAAAGACGGCACGTTGGGCTTCACAAACTAGGCGTCGCTTCTGCAAAGGCCCGGGCTGCGCTGTGCCAGCGGGTAACCCATGTGCTCTCGTACCTTGGTCACGGCAAGAGTAAACGCGTAAGAGAAAAGGACATTCATCTTATATCTCGGGGTGACCTCACGCCTTGTTCACCGGCGCAGCCACGCCAGTTATGGCTCGTGCCTGTCCCGTAGTTGTAACGAAAGTCAAGGGGATCGCCTACGCCTGCTCGAAATCCTGCAGTCCGAACCCTCAGCAGCGGGGGCTACCGGCGCAACTACTTGACCAACGCTCGCGAATTCCTAGGAATATACCAATACGAAAACCGGACTCCCCCTACCAGCCACTCCCGCTGTCGACAGGAACCTCTGAATGTGCGGACAGTTCGTCCTTTCTCGTGGCTCTTGAGAATGGCGTTTTTCCCAAGTGAATCCAAAAGCAGTGGAAGTACGCCTTTGTGGTTAGTGGAATTTGCTGCAGTACCAGGACCTCTTCCTCCAGCCCGTAGTGCTTGCTGTGAAGTAACAGCCATTTCCTTTCCAGTGGCGAATCCGCTGTCTCCATTCTGCTTCGCTCTGCGTGGCAGCGACTGATTCGCCTCCTCGGCTAGGCATGCTCCCGGACTGAACTTTGTACTTTGGACGCCAACAACTTGTCCCATACCCTGCTTCTTCAACACCATATTGAAGCGAAGCCGCCCTGTTCTGTCACTTCAGAAAGAAACTGGTGATGCTTGCAAGTGGACAGCTTCCACTGGGAGTCTGCTGTGTAACAGCGGTTTTGCTCCTTACCGTGTCTGTTCTGCCGCACTTTCTCACCCCTGGATCCATCGCCTACGTCGAAGACCAAGCCTCCACTCGCTTACCGCCACTGCATGTCCTCAAAATCTCCCCTCTTTTTGGCCTCTCATCTTGATCACACGAACCGTGGCGCTATCATGGAACTCTGCGTCACGCGAAGGGCCGGAGAGACTTTTTGCCTTGAAGAGGGATATCGGTCGCTTCGATATGCAGAGAGCGCTAGCCTTTATTGTGCAAGTTTGCTATACTCGTTGCGAGTTAGCGGGTTGATTCGTTTGTGCGCTTCCGTTAAGGCGCACGGCTTCGCGAGCCCGCACTCGCCATCCCAGCCTGGCTGGAGGCAGGAGGTCCCTGAGACGTGCATAGCGCCAGGCTTGCCCTGGAAACTTCTCCGTCATCGTTACAAGATTTTCACGCCTTCCTTGTGTGGAGACCGGGGGTTCAGGGGGACTGAGAGTGGTCGTCCTGGGTCTGCCTTAGATGGTTGATGTACATGTTGTCGCTGCTTAGCTTGGTTTCTGTCACGTCTCTACAAGCTTCTTCGTGGACGCTGCCCATCTGCATTTTGGTCGTACCATTGCTTCCAATCATCCGGGCGGAGAACTGGTCTGGGGCACTTTCGCGCAGAAGTTTACTTTTCTCATCGAAGCACAGTACGTTTTCCATAAGATACTTAGCTTCGAATCACGATTCACGGCGAGCTCAAGTAGTATCCCCGACGGGGGCGGCATTGTTCAGGCAGGCTGTGGTGGTGTTCGCCTTCGTGACCTACGGCGCGGCGGCCGTAAAGTGCGGGCTCCGCTTGTTGGACTCTTGAGGCACTACCTCTCAACTCCATCACCCCAATGCATCCTGGCCAAGCGTCGGCGTACTTCCCTTCCTTCTATCCGCCAACGGGTCATGCTGTCTCTTACCCTGCTAACTTCTATTATCCGCCCACCCATGTTCCGCTTAGCAGACCTTCAACGTACCCACCGCATGCTCCCGCTTCCGAGGAGCCTGTTGCCACGCTGGCCGATGCTTGTGTGGCCTCGCAGGGAACCAGAGATCTCTCTGGAGCAGATGAGATGTTCTGCTGCAACCCTTTATCCGGGGCCGGCGCTCCGGCTACCAGTACGGCAAATCACGGGGGTTTGTCAACAACGAGGGCATCACCTCAGGTCACACCAGCACCCTCTCCAGGTCCTCCACCGCTGACCTTGCGAGATTTTCTACAGTTGCTTGGAGAAAGCGTTGCGGTGCTCGAGGGCGTGCGCTTGTTGCTGCTCCAACTGTTGCAGTGGGGAGGTGACGTCGGAAGCCTTCTTCGCAGTTCGATACTTTTTCAAAAGACCCTCTCTTTTCTCTCTCTTTCGTTCTCTCGACTGGTCCGTCTGCCTTTTGCACTCCTGTACTTTCTGTTTGGGAAGACCGGGTCTCTCGAACGCAGCCCCTTTCTAACGCGCACAACGAGGGATCACGATGGAGACCGTCGCTTTGGCGTCTTGCAGCGAGCGTGGAGAGAGGCCCTTCTCCCAGCAGCGACGCCATCAGCACTGCCCGCCATCTCCCTGGCTTCTGGTCTGTACGGGGGCAAGGGTGAGCACGGCCTCCTGCAAGGGGGCACGGATACGGGCACCAAAAGAAGAAGCGCCACTGGATGGCTGACTACCATGATGTGGCTCGCAAGTAGCAACCAACAGCCCGGAGGAAGTGGTGGCAGCAGGCTGGGAAGGCTTGTGTATGCCCTTTTGGTTTTCGGTGTCGCGTATAGGCTTTGCTCTCTCTGGAAGAAATACAGGTAAAGGGTCTCTCGTCTTCGAATTCTCTCAATAGAATGCGCGTGCGTAGGAAGTCACACAGGCTACCCCAGGCAGTGCAGGTGTCTGTGGTTTCTTAGGACACGGATAAAAAGGGCTTTACGTCTGCAAGCCCAGTCAGCTCACATGTTGCACATATTTGGTCAATGCCTGTTCTGGGCCGAGATTGGGGCAGTTTGTGTGGCGAGACTAAAATAAACAATGTTCCACACCAGGTTATCTGTCTTTCGTATGTCTCTCTGAATACTGTTGAAGTTGTATGGGGTCGACTCCGGGATAATGTGACTGAGACTCTGCACCGCGCTGTAGCTCTGTTCTGGCTCAGGACAGTAACCTGCGAACGCACTGACAGTTCACACGGAGACTCCGGCGGCTGGGATGCTCCGCCCAAACCCAGAGCGTACTGGAGTACGATACACTTGGGATCTACAAAACTGCGCACACGATTCCGACCAAGTCGCGTTTTGACGAGATGATTGACTGTCTTTGCATGCTTTTAGGCGACTGCTGTCTGACTATAAGGCTGTAGTGGCACTGCTGAGGAAGCAACGCGCCGCTGCGGCCGCTGCGGAACAGGCCCGCGGCGAAAGAGAAAAAGAGAGTAGTTTGAATGAACGTCAGAGGCTGCTTGAGTCTTTCTTCCAGTCTTTCTGTGTCCACAGTTCCTCTCCTTTCTCCCCTTCTTCAGATAGGAGTAGAGGACGAGAACTCACTACGGCAAATAGAGCAGTTGTAGGTTTGTCGGGCAGCAGACGTCCTTCAGGACGGGGTCAGACTACCTCAGCTGAAGGATCCACGTTTCTCGAAGAAAAGAACACGTCCGAATCAGACGACGGCAGATCATCGTCCCCTCGATCCCCACATTTTCCGTTTGCCTCTTCCTCGTCTTCTACCGTCCTTCCGTCTTCGGTCAATGAGCCACTCACTCAGACACGTGGCAGCCCGGGTAGATTGGATGCTTCTCTCGGAGAGGAGTTGCATCGAATAAGAGGCTCATCTTCAACCTGCAGCTCAACCTGTACTGATCAAAGTGAGCAGGACCAGAGGAGGCTGCTGCCCGTGTTGATATGTGATGAACTCGAGGCGATAGAGAGAAAAAAAGCAGGAGCTCAAGGAACTTTGCTCGCTAGTCGGGGGAGTAGCACTGAAGAGCAGATCTGTCCGGCTGCTTCAGATTCGCTCTCTCGAGAGGTGCTTTCTTCCGTCTCTTCTTCTACCAAGGCCCCGTCGGCCACGAACACGCAAGCCTCTACTCCGCCTCGAGGTCTCACAAAGGGGAAGGAGGTACCGCTCAGTTTCTCTTCTTGTTCCTTGGCCCCCTCTCTTGGGTCGTTCTCATCATCCTCTTCTCGCCCTTTCTTTTCCGCACCCTTCTCTTCGGCTTGCAATGCCGTCGGCAGTTCTTGTTCTGTCTTCGCACCTCTTGCTTGCTCGTCGCATTTGGATACATTCTCTACAGCGGCATTTTCAGATACTCTCAGTCAACATCCCTTGCAGCCACAGAGACGTTTTGGGGCAGAGGAGAGGTTGAGCGAACCCCTTTTCGACGACAACCCATTCTTAGCTCTCGTTTCTTCTGAAATCGCTCAGGGAAGAGAAAAATTCGAACGCAACACACGAGCGGGGAGGGAGAACACTGAAGAAGGATCAGCTGGTATGCCTGCAGTACCGGTACAGTCCTGTGGACGGGTAGGATCAGAATCAGGTACGGGCGCATCGTCGGTGCTACCTGTACTTTCAGAAACAGGGGCTGCCGATGTACGGAAAGACGGTGCAGAGGGGAGCGGGGATGAGAAACAAGAACAGGGAACTGAGCAGGCGAGTACCACCGCCGATGACGAATTGTTTGGTGGCGGTCAAGCGAGCTTTCCAGAGGTTTTAGCTTCTGTGCCGGCTGTTTCCGAAACTGAAGAACGCCAAACTACGGGTTCCCGTGTGACGGCTGATTTTACCTTTCTTCCCTCTTCACCTTGCACTTCTTCCGCTAGTCGAAGAATTTCTTTTTGCTCGACAGTGCCTTCTGTTTCTTCCTCGTGTACTTCCACTTCCTCGTCTTCGTCTCTGTGTACCCCAAGTCCAGAGCCTCCTCCGTGTTTCCCCCTTTCTGCCTTTTGTCTCTCCCCAGCAATGGAAAACCGCACGTTGTCCAAATTCTCTGCTAGCGCTGAGGACCTCGGTAAACAGAAGACTCGCTTTCCCTCTTCTAACGAGGGAGAAAGACGAAGTCATCGCATCGCCTCAAGTGAGCACGTGACACTAGAATGCAGGGTAGCAGCGGCAGCTCCCAGAGTCGAGGACTGTTACACGTCTCCCTCGGGCAAGGAGGCGTCGAAATCCAAGGGAGTGGCATCAAGCCCTACAGGAGCCAAGAACCATTGTAGTTCCCAGCCGACGAGTGTCAGTGGCGCGTGCAGGCCAATAGGTCTGGCAAGCTCGCTCTCCGGCTCTACCTTCTCGGTTCTTGGACCTTCTGGCTGTACCTCTGCTTTGACGTCTACGTCTTCTCTCTGTCGTGCCCGTGGGTCACGGGCTTCGTCAACGATTCTGACGCACAAGGTGTCTGATTCTGCCGCACGCAAGCTGGTATGCCATTCTGACAGCCTGCTGAAGAAGGGTTCGGGGAACGCACTCCGGACGCTTTCAGTGCAAGACATACCGGCACGCGAAAATGAAGGCGATGGGGTGAGGCCCATTGTCCACCATTCCGGCGCGGCTCAACCCGAGGAAGGCAAGACCGGATACCGGAATAAGAACTCGTGCAACGGACACCCACGGGCAGACACGGACATTCATGAACTGAAGTTCCCTGATGGAGGGGTTCACAAGACTTCTGGCAGAGACAGGCCCTGGCACGCCAGTGGTGGAGGGGAACAGCTAGTTTCAGCAGCAGAGCATGGAGGAGGACGAATGGGGACAAGCGAAGACGGCGCTGCGTCGAGAGATGTAAGGCTTACAGATTCACGCTCCGAGCTTTGCAGCGAGGCGGGAAATAATCAAGTGGAAGGCGAGACCACGGGGGAGCTAGTAGAACAGAGCACAGCAAGTGATCAGCTGGCTGGTTCTGCGGCTGCACTACCGTGTTGTCTTGCGGTGCGCCCCTCATCTGTCAGAGATACGGCGTCACATTTGACATTATTTGTCCCTGTTTCTCCATCGACGTTTCCCTCTCAGCCGCCGGTCTGCGATTCTTCGGCCGTAACGCCGAAATGGAAGGCGACACAGGATAAGCGAAACGCGCAGAGCACCACTGTGTCTATGTTTTCTGTGGTGTCCTGAATCCACTGTCACGGGGCTTCGTATTAACGTTTTAGACGTAGAAGGTGCTCGAATTTGGGTGCGCCGCTGGGACCGTGCATTCGTTTCTTTTGTTAGGTCCTTGCTTGATTTCTCGGTCAGAGCTTCCGATTCCCGATACGGTTCCCCGGGGTGGATTCAGTCGGTTATAATGCCTCTGGAGATCAACCGGCAGGACCGTTCAACATGAAGAGGCGTTTGCTTTTCTTATGCATCGCTGCAGCCCGACAGCGTATGTAGCTAAACCCGGGTCCCCACTCCGCAGGATAGTGCAGGAATTCCAGCTGCCTTTGGCTAACTCAGCAAGGACGAGATAGCAGTCGTGTACATGAAGCAGACTTCATTGCGGCTGCCAGCGAGACCGCACCTCCTACATAGTCGCGATAACGGCAAACTGTCTCGCTTGCGAGAACGGAATGTGAAAAGGTTTCTGTGTGCTGCAAACGTTTTCACCATCAAATTCATCCCTTAGACGCTGCCCGGGCAGCTGCCGAGCAGCAAAGCTGTAAGTGTCATAACCAGCGGCTATCGAAGAAGAATGCAGAGACTGCTTCTGCAATCGCAACATCTAACGCTGGGACCAACTGGCAATACCCTTCGGTATCTGATGGCGGTGTCAAGCGGGGCTGTGATTCGTTCGGGGAGAGCAGGACTGGAAGGACAGAAGGGAGGGGCGTCCAGTTGGTGGCTAGGAGCGGAGCTTCATTTGGAAGAAAAAGGAAGAACACTCGGGAATCAGTAGAGGCAGTGCGGGCAGAATCGCCTGCGGGGTTCTCAGGAGAGTTCTATGAAGAGCAGTAGATCACCGGCCAACTCCTGTAGAGTAGCAACACGGAAATCGTTCTATCACTTTCCACCAGGGCCAGTGAAAGCCCCCAGGGGAGAGGTATTTTCGTACATGGGCGCCCACGCGAAGCAGAAGCGAAGGCTAGGAAAAGTATTTTCGATGTTGTACACCCGTTTCGAGGGTGGACACGACAGACGAAAGGAGTTTGAGCGGAAGCGGGGAGAGCGCACGAGCAGCTGGTTAGAGCGAAAACACGGTGGTAGCCACAAGCCGACACTCTTACCGTGGCGACACATAGGTCTCTCAAAAGTAGCCGATCCTAGTCGCAGTGCGACAGCAATGCGAAGCTCACACTCCGCATCAGGAAACGGACGCCGCACGGTTGTTATGTGTGCTAGGATGAGTTATTATCAAGGCCAAGCAGGCGCCTGTACGTAAAACAACCCGTCTACGCGTCTGACACATTGCAGTTGTTTGGCTTTTCAGAGTTCCTTCACATGCAATCTGGGGCATACATTCATACTCAACAATTCTTGAAACAGCAATTTACAAGCGTACGGCATGCGAATAGTGGCGACCTGCTTGCTGCTCTTGCAGAAGGGGCACCAGCCCTCGTACCCCATTAGACCGCACCCTGCGCACACACAGGCGTCGAACGCATCTGAACTAATCATCAGTCGTTCCATAAGTAGAGCGCTGCTTCCGTAGGCGACCAAGCAGTCTCTCTCCATTTCCCCAAGCCTCAAGCCGCCCTCTTTGGCTCTACCCTCCGTCGGCTGTCGCGTCAACAGCTGCCTAGGTCCTCGACCACGAGCGTGTATTTTATCTTGCACCATGTGCTTCAATTTCTGATAATAGATTGGGCCGGCAAAAACGTAGGTTTGTAAAGCGTCTCCGGTTATCCCTGACGTGAGAAACTCCTTTCCCGAGTAGTGGAATCCGTGAGCACTCAGAATCTCGGCTAGCGTGTCAACTTTCACCCCGCCAAAGGCTGTGCCGTATTGGCACGCCCCGATTTGCAAGGCGCTCTTCCCAGCAATCAGCTCTATCATCTTCCCTACTGTCATGCGGGAGGGGAACCCATGGGGATTCATGATGAGGTCGGGGCACCAACCCGATTCAGCAAATGGCATATCTTCTGGGGGGACGATCAGCCCCACAACCCCCTTTTGGCCATGTCGGGAACTGAATTTATCCCCCAATTCTGGAAGCCGCGTCTGTCTCAGAATCAGCTTGTATGTACGGCAGCCGTCTGCGTTATCCGTACATATAACCCTCTCCACGTAGGAAGGTACGACTGTTTTGTACCTAGCGAAAGAAGGCACGTACGAAGAGCTGTCAAGCTGCATAGGATCCCGTACGGTCTCCCTCGTGTTAGTAGGTGAGTACTTATTTACATACACTTGATCTTCTTCCAACAGTTCTCCTACACGGATAACTCCATCTTCTTCCAGTCCATCAAAGCGGCGAGAGGTCGCACCCTTGACGCCTGCAGCTCCTCCGCCGGTTGCAGCGTTTCCTGGAGTGGTGCGGCTTTGCGAGTTGTTCAAAGAAGCAGTCTGCGGATTCGGGACAGCTGAGGGAGGTGGGAAGGTCCTGTCCATGGCACCGTTGAAATACTTCTTCAGTTCAACAGAATACCGACGTAAAGCAAAGCAGCGCCCGAAGCCCCGGTCGACGGCTCCACGGTTTAGTACAATGGCGTCCTCGATGTCATAACCGGAGAAGCTCATGATGGCCACACTTGCATTCTGGCCTGCAGTATACAAGAAAGAAGGAAAAAGCGACAGATCAGTAACGCCGCAGTAGCGCGAGGTACAGAAGAGTGACGGAAAATACGCAAATCAATACTGTCACACGAAGGAACGGTACCGCTCGGAGAGCGGACAGAACGCCGACGTGCGTACCAGTTGCTGGAGCGAATCTCGAGCCGGAACCTCCCCTTTAATCGGAGCCCTCCCATCCTTGTCTACTTTAGAAGCAGCCATGAAGGATATCTCCTCATGCACTCCCGGAAAACGCACCATCGCACAGAGGAGAGACTAACAATGTTGCCCGCACTGTCGATCAAACTGCCGAAATGTGAGAGGCTAAGAACGCTCTCTGGTCGCTAACAGCTTTTCAGTGTTCTACAGAATCCAGGTTCATTGTGAAAGGGTCTGAATCAATGACGGCGCGCCGTCCCGGCTCAAAAATTGCAAAGATTTCCGGGAACAAGTCAGCAGCCTACACAGTGGACCGTCACGGCGATCTCGTAGCAAGCCTGTGGAGGCTGGGGACTGCTCGGGCCACACGCCGCTTACCTGCAGGAAGTTCTTGGAAGTGAACCAGATCTAGAGTCCTTGATTTGCAAAGAGGCTTTTGGGGATAAACAAGAAGGTAAAGTAGGGTATCGCATCGGTTGAACTGGTTGTAAGCAATGGCGCCCATGGCCTGCTTCCCCATCGCGCACTGATATGTGTTCCTCGGACTCTGGTTGTGGTTTGGGTACGCTATCAGCCCAGCCACCACACCCAAGAGAGTCAGCGGATCGATTTCTAGATGCGTTGTCTCTGGAATGATGTCCTCTTCCCTCAAGGCAATCAGCAGATTGTTCTCCTCGTTCACATCAACCCATTCCAAAATACTCGACCTTAGCAGATCCATGAAACACAACTCGCCGTTTTCCAGCATCGCCATATGCTCCGGCTTCAGCCTGGGACGCCCCTTTTCAACTACGATAAGTGGTCTAGACAGCCTGCCTCCATCTGAAGCAATATAGATAGCCTTGTGCGCCTCGTTGACATGTACTGACACGAACTCCCCGACCTGTCCGTGCCTTCTCAGCAAGCGAATATTCTTCATTAGCTGGCGAGGACGTCTGTGTACCCCAAGCAGCACACCGTTCAGCATGACCAAATACGTCCCCCGATCATGCAACTCCTCTCCTGTTATCGCATCCGCGTCTTCGACACCTAAACAGAAAGCCAGCGACGCGATTGGGGTCGGATCTTCGTCGGTCGTGATATGAGTCACAAGAGCGAGGTTCTTGACCAAGCCGCAAGACTCCCCTTCGGGGGTATCGCATGGGCACAGCATGCCCCACTGGGACGGCTGAAGAGCCCGTGGTCCAGAAACTTTCCTGCCTTTCTCGAACTGTGAGTTGATACGTGTCATCATTCCTAATGTGGCGATGTAGGACAAGCGCGAAAGAACTTGTGACACCCCAGAACGCTCCATGCGGAACCGCTTGATTGTCCAGTTGCCAGTGCTCAGCGCTGTTTGCATGCCCCGCGTGATAATATCTGTAGGGAGATTCCTGAAGCAGTCGGGATACGCAACGTCATTCTCTCCTCCCCTCCTTCCTTGAGCTCCCCTTGCTTGGTGATAGCGGCTAAGCGCGTAGTCAGCCTGCTTTTTGATTTGACTGCAGAACCGCTTGAAGAGGTCCTCAAACAAGAGCGAGAGCAGCTGGCCCGCTAGCTCCAGTCTCTTATTACCGTAGTAGTCTTTGTCGTCCATCAGCGCAGGGTCGCTAGCTGCATCGAGAACTCGCCGGATCATAAGGCACACAAATCTACTCTTGGCCCGAAAGTCGCTACCGGTCGTCTCGATGTGCGACAATACCACTCGATGCAGAACATCAACCGCCTCATCGGAGATAGCCTTGGGGCTGCGCCCTGCCGGGCCCATACGGTCAGCAGCCCGGGGAGCCGGTGAGAAGAAGCCTTTCGCCTGCATCCTGGGTCGGATTTTGCCGCCAACCCACAGCAGTGCCTGCTGCTGAGTCAAAACATTTTCGGTGTGGCAGTCCTGCAGTGACAGAGTCACGGCTTCTTGAGCCGTGCCTCCAGTAGAACCAGCAAGAGACGAAGCAGCGCCGATCATTTGCACAATCTCTTGGTCGGTTTCGATGCCCATGGCACGAAGGACTATACACGCCGGCAGGTCGTCGAGAAAAGAGTTGTGCCGGAGATAGAGCTTGTTGTTCTTCAGGACGATAGCTGTACGACTTTTTGACTCAGCGGTTGCGGAGGTCACGGTAGCACAGACGTTATGCTTCATGTCCATCTGACAGACGCGAAACAAAAAGAGCAAGTCTACGCTAGCTCGGATCCCTTGGCAGAACGCCCACCACAAGAAAAAGTCCTGATCGCCAAACACCGGCAATGAGGAAGCCGACTCACCGGCACTGCAAGGGAAACCGGGTCAGAAGACTCTTCAGGGAAAACAGCTGGGAAAGTGCGGACAGCAGGTGACTATAGACAAGGAACTATAGGCGAAACTGACTGCTGTGGACGTAGGGGAATGATCCCGCGAGCCGAATACACAAACACCACGGACACGCCGTGGGGCTTCCCGACGCGACACAGTTGACGGAATCGAGCAGGCCTTGATCTCAAAAGCGGACAACCAAGCGTGGCTGTTGAATTGATACGCTGGAACAAGGCTGCAAAAAAGTGTACAGAACCAGNNGTGCCTGGCAAAGGCCGATTTCAGCAGTCGACTCTAGAAGCTCATTCTGGTACTGCATGACGCCAAGGACGGCTGTTAAAATGCAGAACCGGATGTGTGCACGCGTCGCCTAGAACCCCCTCCACAGAAGTACTAGCAGGCTACGACGCCGTTGCACGGGCGTGGGCTGGCCCTAGTTTACTCTCACTAGAAAGTCGAAAGATTCCTCACTCGAAACGAACACTTACCTCAACGATGATGCGGTTCTTCGACAACTGCTCCTGCATGAGCAAGACCTGAAAAATGTACAGAGGAGAAACCAGCCCCGCCACTACGCTCAGTAGTCGTCACAGGCTGCGATAACGAGCCCACAAGAGCGGGCCGCCACGGAGACTAGCGCCAGCGCCAGCCGTTGGTGTGTGCCCGTTGACCGCTAAGCGACAAATGCTGGGACATGGGGTAGAAACCACTCGGAAGAGGAACGCCCGTTACAGACACGAGCATACCCCTGGCAAGGTACTGTACCAACGAAAATACCACCGGGCAGGTGCCAGGCACCTATAAAACACACGGCACGCGAGTAGAGGCACTTTTGCACCAGCACGAACCAACCACACTCCCTGTCCTGTCCGTGACAGAAGACAGATGCACGCGTGCTCAGACAAATACAGCGCCTACCCGAGCCTGCCACTGGGAGCCCTTCGCTTGTGAGCAAGCAGAGTTGTTTTTCAGACTGAAGGTAACAAGTGCAGCAGAGCAACTACTTGCACCGCAGTTGCTTGGGAAGCCGCAGATCCCACATGGCTCGACCGTTACGGACAGGAAATGATGTTCATATTAAGTTGCTGTCCTACGCAGCTTGGTCCATTTTACAATGAACTCGCGAATCGCTCGGCGTTAAAATCAGTCGCAACCAGTTGTGCCTGTTCGTTGACGCCTCTTCATTTCTTACCTATACACTTGTTCCGGTGCACCGGCCGCTGCCGGAGGACACCTCAGAAAGCTGTGCACTCGCAGTAACTAGCCCAGCTGTATACACATCTTAGTGTGCCGTTCTATAAAGGTTGGTTGTCTCTACGTATACGATATAGACAGGAAACAGACTCCGGTATGAAATGTCGTACCATGTTCGAGGCGGCAAGGCTTCTTCAGCCACGCAAGCTCTTCCCGAATAAGTTCCCCCATCTGCCAATGTCTTAAAGACGCGGACGCGGGCGGCTGTACTCAGGTACCCTCATGCTCTACCAGCCAGTCCGCTCTGAAGAAGCACTTCTCCCGTGCGTTTACGAAAACAGCAGAGAACGTGAAGCGGAGACCGACAAACAAAAGCCCTAACAAGCAAGCATTAGTCATTGCTAGATCAGCTGTCAGCAGGCATGCGTATGTATCCCATACAACTAGGAACGGAGGCCCACTTCAGTACATGTCTATACACGAAAACAGTTAGCTATACCTTTTCTGTTCCTTTTATGACGAAATAGCCCCCGGGATCGAACGGGCATTCTCCAAGTTTCTGTATAGCTTGGCGGTCTTTTCCATGTAGAACGCAGACTTGGCTCTTCAACATCACCGGAATGGATCCGATCTCCACATTCTTTCTCCGAATGATTTCCTCCCCCTTGCTGTATTCAGCATCGACGAAGACTGGCGCAGCATACGTGATCTCGCGTATACGGCATATCCTTGGAGTTAGCCGCTGCAAGACCATTCCTTCTTCGTAGCGAGGAGTGCCCACTGATATACCCAAAAACTCAATGAAGAACGAAGGATCTACATCGCTCTTCACTAAGCGATTTGAGGGAGCGCGAATGATGTTCTTCAGCTCCGTGTTGACGAAGAAGTTATACGAGTCAATGTGCTGGTGTACCAGACCTTTTGCTGCGAAGAATGCAGGCAACAGACGCCACTTGTCCGGGACTGAACAGACGGGGCGGCCTTCGGCGTGTGGAGCCCCACTGTACGGACATGTAGAAGAGGGAGAAGAAGGCGCAACAGCAAAGCGAACGGATTTCTTGTCTTTTGTTTTTGACTCGGCTCTGCTGGAACCAGTCGGCTGCTGGCCATCAGCGTCAGAAGTAGATTGCACCCACGCAGCTTCCTTCTTCGCTAAAGGAGAACTGAGGTAAAAGCTTCTTCCAGGATAAACGTACGGCACCCGTGTACTCGGCACAGTGGAGGCATAGGGGAACCTAAGGCTGCGAGATGAGAAAGCGGCCGCCTTTCCATCTCTTTCCAATCCGTCCGCAGCAGGGCGACCTGTCGCGGTGCACACGCGTGAGCGAGAACATTCCTCAGCGGTTGGGGATGAAAGAGAAACTAATGGATCCAGGGAAGAACTATCCTGAGACAGGCTCTTCGAGACCGCTTGAACCCCGCCGGGCTTGTACGAGAGGGTTGCGGACCCCGACTCACTCGGGAGACTCGGCGAGTTCATTTTTGAGCGTCTCGAGGTGGAGCCCGGCTCGCAGACAGACCTCGCGGAAGGCGCTCAAAACCACAAGAAAGCCATGGTTTGAACAGGTCAACGCCCCTACAAGCCGTGCAGGCCATGCACGGCCGCGGCTCCTACCGTTGCGTTGAAAAGACGGCAACCGGAAAACAAGTGACGGTCACCCTCTTGGTTCTCGGAGATACGATACTGGGGTGCAGATGGCGGCTACGAAGCTCCCAACCAAACAAGGTCATCCGCGGACGATCTGGAACGGACTGCAGCGGAGCAGCTACCACCCGCCGCGTACCGGACGCCGCGCGAAAACATATGGTGGCGAGACGAGAGAAACCGGTCGAGCTGAAGAGCCAAGAGAGGATGGAACGGTCCGTTCTGCGGGGCTGCTTGACCCATTAAGACCCCGCCTCGCGGCTTGCCCGCCTAAATGCCCTCCACTTCACCTTAGTACGATGCAAGCAGCATATCGCAAACTTACGTCACGCAGCAGAGCGGACACCCCCGCACAGTAGAAAACAGTTGGAGCAAATGATACAATTCAATCTTAAGAGGGAGACTGCCATGCTGCCGCCCCACCACCAGCCGGAGTCGGTTAGGTACACACAAGGACACGGGAGAGCAGGAAGCACAAAGATCTCTCCGCGATGTAGAAATAATGGGGAATCATGTCGTAGTCTGTGGAAATAGCTTTAAGGACATCGAGGCTAAACACCCAGTCCGGTTGGCCTCGCACTCGACGTCTCATAGCTTAGATCAGAAGAAGCCGCGGCTTCGATGATCTTTCAGTCCCGGGTACGCAAAGACGCCCTGCATGTTCCCGCGTACCCGGAAATTTCCCACCGCGGGACAGCGGATCTGTGCCTTTGTTCACGGCTACCAAGCCTCTGGAAAGTCATAACAAGAAGCCTGATCCTCCTCTCCAGATGGGATGCTTGGTATACTTTCTTCAGTAGTCGCTTGTCGTTATGTTGTAGGGAAGTTTTGCTTGCTTATCGACTTTACAGGGGTGGCCCTAGGACCACGCGGCGACCTGTTGGTCTGCCTCACTGCGAAAGCACAGGCGTCGAACGCATCGGGGTTCTGAAAACAGCCCGTTGCCTGTTGGAGTTTGCCAGGGGCCATAAAATTTTTCCGTGGCGGGGCGGTTCTTTCACTGTGTCTGTATTTCTGGTTACCATCCAGCGCAGAAAGGTGTCGCTGTGGCACCTCTCTGTAAATTATGTACGAGACTGGTTGGACCGTCGTTTTTGTTGTTTCTCCAACACAGTTCTTCCGCATCTTCCTGCCCGGGTATTCGAAGCGCAGTACGGGTTTTTCACGTCTGTTCTTTCCTCAATGTGATGCTGCAGCGACCAAAATTTGGAGTGATTCTGGGTTTGTCGTTCCACTCTGTCTTGTCCACTCCGCACGAAGCCCCTTGGACTCTGTCGGTCTCTTTTTTGCCTTCCCAACTTTCGTCCGAAGGAGATCCGGCAGTTTTCTCGCCCTGGCGATAGCGGGGGCCGCGTTTGTCGCCGGTTTTCAGTGGTTTCAACACTCATTCCCCGGACAGGGACAAACAGTCTGCACGGCAGTCATGCTTCGCACGCTCCCGTCAGCCTCATCAGTCAGATGCAGTAGCTAAACCGTCTGTGTACGCCTACATGCGACAGCTGCAGATTGGCCTCTACGCTGTGGGCTCTCTGTTGGTGTTTGCGTTCATGTTTCACCAAGTGAAGGCGAGTCCGCCTCTGTGGCCCGGAAACGGCAGCACTGAGTGGCGAGTATGTTCTCTCGTTGCAGGCCCAGCAGCGAGCTTCCTGTGGAGAGGGAGAATTTTTGCTTTTGCCATGAGGACATGAGAAGGGAATGCCAGGGCGACACTCTTTGTTTTTCCTTCGCCCTGCGATGCCTTCCTTCCATACGTGCTCTTTCCCGGCAGCTGATTCCATTCTCTCCGGGGACTTGTGGTATCAGCCGCCAAGCTTATCCGGACGCGTAAAGGCGGTGGCCGACGTGTCGTTGCTGTTATCATAGGTGCTTGGACAAGAAGCTCGGAGTCATGCACCACGGAACAGTGGCTTGCTCCACGCAGCTAGACGTTCGGTGACCTGTTTGTCTTCTTTGTTCAAAGGTGTGTAGGACGTACTGCTCCAGGGGTCTTTTCAGGGACTGTCTTTCGTTCGACTCCTCCCCACATCTCTCCTCGACCGCCACGTTGTCCATGCTGCACGTAGACCAAAGAGGTTGTAAGGCTGGGTCTTTTTCTCCTGCTTTTCCCTCGCTGGCTGCCCACTCCGTCTTCACCCCCGTGTGCGATGGTCTCGATGTTATTTTCCGTTGTTTGAGTACTTTCCGCGTTGTCCCTTAACCGCGATGCTGTTCGGCCGTCAGCGTCGTCGGTTGATTCACTGTGTCCTTCGACCGCCGCTGAGAGTGTGTATCGCCCTCCGCCCCTGTGAAACCTTGTGTACTGTCTTCAAAATGGCTTCTCCTTGTGGCTCTCGCGCTCAAGCATATCGAGTTTTGAGCTCCGTGACTGTACGGCATTCGTGCCGGGGCTTTGATTTTGGCTTCTAATCGCAGAGTCCTGTCCAGTATCATACTGAGGGGGGCCCCAGTCGGCCTGAGGAACTGTCCGTCTTACGTGTCCTCATTCAGTTCAGGACGTCCTGGGTTAGTTCGTGCGTGTTTTTTTTTTCGTGCTGTGCTTCCATTTGATTGTGTAAGAAGCCGCGCGTTTCTCACCCTCTTGCTGTCATGGTTCGTTCTTTACTTCGGGGACTGGAAACACTGGTCTTCGCGCCCCCAGGACAGGGGCTTTCTCCTTTGCGCATGATAACGGCACTCACGGCCTTTCCTTTTTGCAGGGTAATTTGCTTTCTCTCAGTCAAATTCCGTCAACATGTCTTCTTTCCGCCAGCCAGAGGGGTCTGCCGCAGTCGCGTCGCCTCCTTCTAGTAGCGATTATCGTTCAGTGCTTCCAGCTGTTACACCTCTGGAGCTTCTTCCGGATGAAGATCGGCGTCTTCTGGTGCACTTCAGACACATGTTGGATACGATCACGGGCACCATGGACGTCATCACAGCGGCTAGTGAGGTTTTCCTCTCAAGAGGGAACTATCCTGTGGTGCACCACCTCTTTGGTGCGTGGACAGAAGCTCTAGCGGTTCAGCGCGACAGCGAGAAGGTCCTCTTCCTTTTATACGTCCTCAACGATGCTTTGCAAAAAAGTGCCTCACGCAGATGCCCTGCACTGCTCCAGCTCTCCCGAGATCCTCTGCGAACGTTCTGTCTTCAGGTGTGTAGACACCACGGCGGAGTTTTGGAAGCTTGTCAGCGAGTCTTCAAGATTTTAAAACACAGAAGAATATTTGGATCCGAAGACGATGATGGAGACCGAATCTGCAATGCGTTCCTCGCACTCCTCCAGGGAGACGCAGAAGTCGGTGTCCCCAATGTTTCCCTCGATATACTACGGACAGCGGAAATACCCGGGACAATTTCTGAAGGAGGTGCGCGTGGCTCGGGAGGAAGTCAACCTCATGGCTTGGCAGCAGGACCCGGTGGTCGCGGACCCATTTCAGCGCCGGGAGGCGGGCCCGGCCATCTAACAGGGAACACTGTGATTGACACATTTTGTTTGCAGTATCCTTCCAAGGCGGACGAAAGAGTCGCAGAACTTGTAGCTGCGAGATTTGAAGAAGAACCTGGTGAAACCGCTTTTCGGGATAGGCTAAAGGAGGCACTCCAGGTCATCGCTGCCAGCCGGTCAGCAATTGCCGATAAAATACATGCAAGGTGAGCTTTCCGGAGGCGCTCGCCGGGTTCGTTCTCACGGAGCGGATACGTCTTCTAACTTCTGTGGCGATCTGCGACTGCGGCTTCCTATTTACATGGGTCGCGTAAGGGGGCTCTCGGATCCCAGAATGCTTACAGTCCGTGTGTATGTAGAATGCTGACTGTCGGGACGCCCGGATTTGTGGCGCACACTTTTTCTTGTGCTGCCATGGAGTAGGGATGAGGTCGGTTTGCCTTAAGCAGGAGGAAAGCGAGGAGCAGCCTACGTAGGACTTCAGGTTCCATATTTTCTTCCCCCTTGGCGGAGTTTCGTATATTTACATCCTGCCCACCACAAACTGCACTGAGAGGAAAAGTCGGCGTAGCTGGTAGCTCGATCCACAGGAAGTACCAACTGTTCATTGGTAGTCACGTGATACATTCCGGCTTGTACAGATGGCCGTGTGCGTGTAGCGTCAAAAGTTGCGGAAGACTTTTTTGCGTTGTTGCGGTCCCGAGCTGCCAGATGTTCCATTGCCGGCGAAGATTTTCGTGCGTCGTCTTCAAGTGTTTGTGTGTAAGAGTGGGCAGACTTCTGTGGTCGCTTGTAGAGCGTACATTTCTTTGGCTCGTTCTGCTCTCAGACGAAAGCTGGAACAACAGCTCGGACAGCTCCAACAAGAACAAGAGGCTTTCCTGGAGCAACAGAAGAGGAAGCGCGTCAAATTCGCTCAGTGCGGGATCCTTCCGCAGGAGGACCAGGGTGTTACCGAAGAGGAATTGACTGGAAGCAGCAACGGGGAGGCGAGTGATATCGAGCAAACCAGACTGAAGAATCAGATCAAAGCCGCCCAGGCAAAGGTTAAGCTACTGATGGAGCTTGAGTGGAACAAGAGAGTTGAACTCCAGGTGGGCGGTGGGGTGAAGTATGCCTTGGTGCCGTCATGCTTGCCTATCTCATCACTGCATCAACCACGTCTTTCCTGGTTCCAGATCAAGGTACTGTCCGATGACATATATGCGGTAGTCCTGTCGGTAGACGCATTCAAACACCTGCACTCTATACACGTGTTTTCGGGTGAGTATCACCTGCGTGGTTAGCGACCAAACATCACTAAGGTGATACAAGTGAGACTGCTTTGCCACCGAAGTTGAGTTTGTAGGGTTGGTTCTCGGCGAGGCGCGTGTGCACATCTGGTGATCAGAAGCCGCAGAGCTGGTGCCGCAAATGGCAGGCGGGACGTGGTTCCCCCGGTTCTAATAAATGAGAGGCAGAAGCACACGAGTGGATCCGGGGTAAAGCTCGTTACGGGAACGGGCCACGCCACGGAAAAACTGCAGTTCAACGAAAAGATCCATTCGTTCGTGTGCCGGTGCATGGCCGTGTTGGCGTTCCAAGTGGGCGGAGTCTCAGTCCTGTCCTCGTGGGGGTCTGTGTTCCGCTGCACACGTACACGCAGCAAGCCTCTCATAACTGCGTCTTTTGTCCAGAGCGGCTCATTTGCGAGGGAGCGAAGGAAGACGAGGATGATACAAGCCCCGGGTTTATGAGTATGTTCTAGGGGTGTCTCTGTGTAGAGGCTCCATTTGGAAATCGTGGGTTTCGCCGTGGACGCGGGCCTGCAGCCGTTTGCGTGTGCGAGCTTAGTTACACCCCTTCGGCTGTTGAGAGGGGTCACCTCGGTGTGTCTGTGTATATTTTCATTTCTGCCGGTGTGCGAGGAGTCACCGCACTTGTTTGTCGGGTGAGTGTGAATTAGTTTCCGAGTGGGTCTACGGACTATTTTTTGTACTTAGCGGAGGTGTAGCTGCTGTTTGGGGCCGGCTACGCGGTCAGGCCACAACTACACCAGACACATGCCACAGTACGTAGCTCGATGGATAGCCACCATTCTGATAGTCGCTAAAGAATCCGAAATTCTTTCGCCTTTGGTTGGATTGTGCACAAAATTTTCTCTATCAGGAATGTTTAGTGACTCTGGCGCGGGCGATCGAAGTCCGCATGGACGAGGTCCTGGCTCGTCATGTCCGGTGCAGGGAGGTGAAGACAGTGCTTGACAGGGCCCTTCACATGGCTAGCAGGCAACAACGTCAAGCTCAACGCATGCGGGATGAGAAGCGCGCATCGCAAGCAGGAAACGGGGGAGAACAGTCCGTAGCTTTTGGTGCATGTGGCAAAGGAAACGCAGGCGAGAATGGCCCAACAAAAAGTAGTACTCCTAGCCCAGCAGAAGAGATGCCGAAGGACGACAAAGCTGTGTCCAGCAGGGAAGGAGAACCCAGTTGTTCAGGAAAGACACAAGCGGAAATAACACTAGGGTTGCCAGAGTCCAGTCAGCAAAGGGCTGCTGTAGAGAGTGTGGCAGCGGGAGAAACAACAGATCAAATTCTCGAAGGTGGCGGAATGCATGAAGTACAAGGGGGCCTCCGAGAAAACTCAAGTGGAGGAAGAGAAGAGAGGGGAAACAAGGGTCATAACACAGAGAGCCTGGATGGAAGTCACGAGGAAAGCCAGTCCTCGTCCGTATCAGCGATCTGATTCACATGGTTGTTTCAGACGGGAGGCAGCCAGTGTGGCGGACGGAGTGGGCCACTGATCTAGTGTCCGTCGATTCTTTTTTGCAGATTGTTTACATTCCTTGTCAAGAAGAGATGACCCAACTCTGTCCATGCCTTGTGTGAACTGATGGAACGTTCATCGGAACCTACGGCGTCTGCGACTAGGAAGAGACGAAGGGGGGGTACGAGCCTTGCAGAGACCAAAAGGCAACAGAGGTGGGACACTACTTCTGAGGCAATTTGCGTGCCAGCCCCCATACATACATGATCAGATGTCAGTGTAGATTCAGGACATGGTTTCGACGGTGACTCTTGTTGTCGCCGTAGAAACCCGTGCTTTCACACTGTCGGTTCGAAAAGAACCGATTTTTTTCTCAAGTCTCCTGTCACCGTCGGTCCCCCGCCGATTTCCCGTGTTTGGCTCCCTTGGTGAAAGGGAGATTGAGGAGCACACCGGTACACCGGCCGCTTTTTCCAACCGGCAGTCTACACAAGGCGGCAGTCTCGAATAAACGGCTAAGCAGCAGACGTGTCTCCTTACGGGTTGGGACGGCCGGTGGATTCCGTGGCGACGGTCTACGCATGGCGCGGGGTCTATGTCAACACCGCTCGCCGCGTCCTTTACGGAAGATGTCTTTCGAGTGATATGTTATCTACAATAGTCGGTGCGATCCCCGGGCAGTGTCTCCCTCGCGTGGTACACCAAGTTTCCTTTTTCTGTGCAGTCACGATCGTCTTTTTTTTCTTCTACCGGAGTACTTCAGGTCTCCGATTGTTCTCTCCGGCAGTAACTGTGGGTGTTTTCGTCCTCACTCTCACCTCCAAAGATGTTCGCAGCCGGAGTGTGCTCCAGTGCACCTCCCATCCAGCA
Organism: Cystoisospora suis; assembly: GCF_002600585.1. Taxonomy (NCBI): domain Eukaryota; phylum Apicomplexa; class Conoidasida; order Eucoccidiorida; family Sarcocystidae; genus Cystoisospora; species Cystoisospora suis. The sequence goes on from NW_027154525.1 coordinate 28,081, forward strand.
TCGAGATTGCCTGGCTGCACGCAGTTCTCGAAGAAGTGAAAGCCGGAGCCTTGACTGCTGAGAACGCTTCACCAGCAAAGACTGCTCACACACTTCCATGCTCTCGTTTTGCGCGTCCTTATCCAGAACTCGTACAGAGATCCAGTTTCGGATTTACCTTCGTAGGAAGCCGTGTTCGATGTGCGAGCTCGTCTCCAAACCGTCGCATGCACCCCCGAGAGCAGGTGGAGGAGTTTTTCTCTCTTCTGATGCAGGGTGATTTTCGGCGTGACAAGGCTTACGTCTGAGGACCGCGTTTTTTCTCGAGTGGCCTTTTCAGTCACAGGCCCTCGGACATGAAACCGAGCGTGTCTCTGATATGTTGCCAAGCCGGTTCTGGCCCTCTTCCTGCAACGGAGCGAGCGCGAGGTCGCTGGTTCCTCTTAAATTTTTCAGTCGCTTGTACAGCAGAGAAAAAGGTAGACGTCATTCACAATAGAAGAGCTCTCTCAGCATACGCATTAGAAATAAGACCTGTGTTAAACACTCTTTTCACTTACCCTCGCTGCTACAAGAGCAGACACGAGTGTGCACCGCATGGAGCAGCCAGTCACTTTTCTTTTCCTCGTAAAATCCAAGGCAATTCAAGTATACATCGATATACTCGACCCGTCCTGCCCACCAAGGAAGGAAAAAAGCTTCGAGAACACATAGTCGGGTCGCACACTTTGGGTACATTGAGACACTTCGACCACACTCGTAGAGCCGGAATCCCGAGTTTGGGCAGAGAATCAACTCGCCACCGTATATCTGTTTAACTCGGTGAAGGGACCTTCTATGTGACAATAGTCGTTGCCGGTTCTTTCACTTTTTCCCGCTTGTCCTCTCCGGAAAAGAAGAAAGAGGCCGAGCTATTTCCCTGTCAGTCAATGCGTGTATATCCTATGCATAGTTCTGCTTACACACACCTGTAGACCAAGTCCCTCAGGAGGGCACGGATAGCACACCCTTCATGAGCCCTCGACAATGGTCCTACCATCGTAGTGGCATCTGAAGATTATAGTCATACCTCACGGCCGTTATTACAAACCCCACCACCATCTCTTCTCCGTTGTGCTCTGTACGATCCTTTATGTAGGGCAGTAGAGTGGTGCATCGGTCTGGCGTGCGCACTTCGTTCTCACTCACGAAAAACAAGTCTGGAAAAGTGGAGTATTAAACTCGGATGTCATTATACGCAACGTCCTGTTTAGGACCTAGCTGACTCTTGTTTTGGGGCCGTTCGAGATGAGGCTCTTTCGTAGGATCTGTGACAGCTGCTACACAGCATTGGATGTCATGACCTTGAATCAGTTACTTTCCTTCTGCAGTAGCTGAACCCAGTTCCAGGTAATGGTTTGTAACAACTACAACACGAAAGTAAAGTGCGAGTAGCTTGCGCTTTTCTCCTCACTTGAAGGTCTCCAAAGCGTTACACAACACGAGTCATTTCCTTCCAGCATTGTCGTACCGAGAGAACTATGGTCTCCTGTAGATTGGTCAACAGCTGAGGCACGGGGCCACTATGTAAGGCGACGAAGCACGAGAAGAGACTCCGGGTAGGGCGCCGCGATTGTCAGGAGACCCATGACTGTAGCATCTCTAGTGACAGGGATATCGCCCCGAGTCTACATACAATGTAGCACATATACTGGTACTTGTCTACAAGAGTATACATACCTCGATACCACACGAATTCAGTACCCGACAGGTTTGGAAAGGCACTGCCCTGTGTCATTTTCCGCAACCAGGTAGTGACCGGGGCAAATTCACCTAACTCAGCCCCCCTCCGCAAAGGTAGCTGCGTTCAAGCGGGTAACAGAAGAAGGAACAGAATGTCAGAGAGTCCGAGCGTGGCGAAATGTTAGTCAATCCTCTGTGAAACCGTAGGGAAAATGTTGTTGTTCAGTCTCCCGGGCACAACGTGAGAGGGCGCGAAGGGGGTTTACGGCCCGGCTGACTCCCAGCCCATGACAGGGAAAGTGAGCTGCGAACTCTCTAACCTGTTGACCCTCATTGTCTTCCTAACCACTGGTACTTAGCCTACTCGAGCTCTGCAGCAAGAAGGTACACACTGAGGCACACTCGCTGTTGCTGACGTGCTTCTAATCTCGTGGTACTTTGTGTCTCGCCGGCGAAGAGCACGGAGCTCAGGACTGAGTGCGAGTCAACATCGTATGTTAGTTTCACTGGTAGCGGCCCTGGCAGAAAAGGAAAGGCACCGTCGTGTTTTTTGCGCTACAGGGGCAACGTAAACTCGAATGGGGTCTTTGTTGTCGAAGTGGAGGGCTGAAGAAGTCATGTGTCTACTATACACACCAAAGAGAGGAGAGAGTGAGTTTATCATTACCTCTTTTTCTCTCTTCTTACTGAAAACAGCGTCTCTGCAGACGGGGCTGTCTTGCGCACAGACCTACGCGGGGCCGGCGCACGATCCGTCCGGTGTCCAGGCCGGGGAAGGAAGAGGCGGCCGAGCTACCTCAGCACACGCGAGTGATCCCTCTTTAGATGCGAATATAGATACAGCTCATTGTGCGGTTTCGCGCCTGGTTGCCACAAGCAGTGACCCGCCGGTGAGGCTCCGTACGGTATCTAGGGATTAGCGCTGCGACTGAACCGCGGGGAAGTTGCCACGGCGCAGGCGGCGCCTGTGAGGAAGCGGCAAGCCTGCGTAGATCCCGAAAAACTAAAGCCGACAGTCTATGAGAGCAAACCGGTAGGCTAGGTTGGAAGACAGCTCCATGCTAGAGAAAAGTTTCGGCAGGATGCTCCACAGAACTACTTTCTGTAGGCCGCTTGCCCAGTGGGTGTTCGGAAAGAGAGGTCTCGTGCGTCGGCTAAGAAAAACTGGACGTCCCCTAGGAAGGGGGCGGTCCCGCAGACGACCCATTATCGCGCTTGAGGCTACAGAGAGAGCAAAGCTTCAGAACCCCGGATCCCCCGCCCCCAACGGTGTTCCTGTAGCCGTGCGGAAGGTCAATTTTCCAAGGTCCGCTGCAAATGTTGCAGCACCACTGGGTGCTGCCCTAGGCACGGAGACAGTGTAGCGGCCGGCGCGAATACTTAGCGAGAAACTAATTCTAGTCTCTCTCTCCACGTCTGGTTCAACGAGACGGACCGCGCTCCGACCCCACTAACGCGCACTTCGTTCGTCACACGCACACGGAACACAATCGCGTGGCGTATTCACGCCAAGGCCACACACCGCGACGGTCGCCCAGAGCTCGCGGCGCGGGCGTTACAAACAGCGCCCCTGGAGCGCTGCAACTCCGTGCTAACGGCGGAGACGAGAACTGGAGGAGGGGCCTTCTTTCTAGTGAGACGTTTCTCTGAAGACCGCGCTGTTCCTCTATGAAACACCCTGTTGACCTAGCAGTCGCACTCTGATCGCTCGTGTGAACATCTTTCGGTACGACGGCCTGAGCGTCGCGAAGCAGTGCATGCGGCACGTGACAGCGCTGGGCTCTGACGTGGGGCTGAAAGAGGACAGCCAGGGTAGTACGCCAATATCTCAAGCCGCAGTTTGTGCAGCAGGGTCCCCCGCTGCTTTCATGACCGCAAAACTCTATCCAGATGTCCAAGGTCCCAGCGGTGGCCATCGCTTTGCCTGGAAGCAAAACAGTAATATCGCCAGACTGTCGACGAACCTAATGCTTGCGCCGGCCGGAAACTAATTTGCGCGCCTTTTGTCTGACGTGTCCTCGTTCGTCTCTCTGAGAGAAGGCACCGACTCTTTAGTTGTAGATCGTGCTATTGGATCTCCAATGGCATGTTACTGTCTGCCTGTTGTTTCTACGCACGTAGGCATAGTGGCAAGTGGAACGTTCCTGTGACGCCAAGATTTTTGCCCCCTGCTCTCATCTCTAACTGAAGACAATGACTTCTTTTTCCTCGCCTCTGTGAGACCAACATTTATTTCACTTCTCGTCGTAGATGCGGGGCCGGCAGTCGACGGAGCGCTACAACTGACGTTACGAAGGCGGGGAGCGGCGCATGCAGTCAATTGCGGGACGGAATAGGACTGGACGGGGTGGCTTCAGAGTTTCCATGGGTTTGGGGATGGCCAGCCACAAGTGACTCGTGCAGAAACAGGGGCGATGCTTTGGGCCGCTCCTCGTCCCGTGGGACCGGTGCAGCAATAGGGCTCTCTACTTGATCGTCGTGGGCAGCGCCGTCGTCGACAGTAATGGCATTCCATCTGACACGCCAGCTTCTCCACTGGCACTACAAGACATGGCAGCGTAATACGGCCGGCTATCTACGTACTTGTAAGCTCCAGCACTACTGTAGACTACCGAGCATGCTGTCGGCTGCACAATGCTTTCGACAGGGCCGGGCTAGCGACGCAAACGCGCCAGTCAGACCCGGTTGCCATGAGATCCTGGCGCACACCCAACCTTTGAGCAGTTCCTGTGGTATTACAGTTGAGGCCCGTTTACGACAGAAACCTGTGTGGTTTCACAAAGCTAACTGTACAGGGTGTCGAGAGCTGGCTGCTTGCCTGGCTGTATGTTGTCCCGCAGTCATGCGGAACAAGCTTCCGAACAACGAAATGATTGGATACGTCATTAACGACAAGCACCCGAAGTCGATCCGTGTTGCCTGCGACAAGTAAGCGAATGCTAGCAGTAGTCTCACGTTGGGCCAGGCACATGCAGTTTGTCCCGTACTCCGGTTATACTTTTTCTGCTGTGCGTTATCACTGCACCGTAACGAGGTAAAGCGCGTCTTTTTTTTGCTAGGACTGTCCCTCGGTTCAGGTACATGTACGTCATGCGCTACAAAAAGACATTTAGGTACACGAAGAAGGTGTGGGTGCATGACGAAGAGAGTGAAGCAAAACTTGGTGACGTTGTCCGCATCCAGCCGTTGGGGTATCGGATCGGCCCCTGGAAGAACTATGTCCTGGTGCGCATTTTACACAAGGAGCCAAGGGATTGATGAAAGGTCGCTTAGGTGTGCGCCGGGATCCGTGAATGCTGTGTAGAAACTCAAACTCTCGCATGCACCTTGTTGGTGCATACACCAGACTAGCAACCCGTTTGTCGTCTTTACTCACGTTTCCTGACGCGATTACACAACTGTCAGCGTCAGTAATGACCGGGTATTGAGCGTCTAAATCCAGTACGACCACAGTCAGTCGCGCACGGTAGAGAGCTTTGCGCAGCTAGCGGCGCTGCGTGGTTCAAGTAGAATTCCAGCCACCGCTTCAGCCCAGATCGCTTTCTGTGTCTGTGAGACGCCTGTCGTGGCTCGCGTCAGGGCTTGCCCTGGATGACGCTTCACTTGGCCAAACGCATCGGGCGAACCAGCTACCTGTACACACTGCCAGTAGTTCGAGACGCGGTAGAGTCGTAGCTGCTTCCCATCGGCTGCCAGGGAGGATGCTCTGGCCCTTGCAATTGCGGTCGTACTGCTGCGCTGCTGAAAAAAGCATAACTGCCGTAGGGTGCTGTCACTTGGCCCACTAAATGACGGGAAGGGCCTGATTTTGGCGCGGAGTGGTTGCGCGGAGGAGCTGCGGGGGCAACGCGCGCCTGGCCTCGTAGAGTGTGTGCTCCTGGCTGATGCACTTCGTCTGGCGTGGACCAGCGTATCGATGAATTATACGCTCGATGACTGGCCACGACCGTGGACACCGACGTAGAGTGTAACTGGGTGACTGCGTCGCCGCGTTCCTCCATCACCTCCACCCTGTCCGGGTAAATTTCGGGATAGAACAAGGCCGTCGCCTGGCCTGAAGAACATGCAAGAATCGGGGAGTGGTCCTCTTTCATGGAGCAAGTGACGAGAAGCTGATCTCGGGTACGGACGTTCTGGCCAGCTGCAGTAGTACTACTCGTGTAAGCGATCGGTGGACATGCAGTGTTTTGGGAGAGAAGCCGACAAGTCTTGACGCCGTGGCACAACTCATCAGCCCTACAGCAGGCTTGAACCTAAACAGTCTCACCGTGCGACCGAAAGTCCAGTAGCAACGCGGCAGTCCTGTGTTCACTTGACAGTTGCCTATGCGGATCAACAGACTTGCAAGGGCACTCAAGCAACAGAGCTTCGCCAATGTTGCTTACTTGTGAACTGGTACAGCACCTCGGGTTCCGCAGGAAGGCAGGGCGCTGCCTCCGTGGAGTGGTCGCTGCTGGGGGCACCTAACAAACGCTCTCTGTGCGTGGCCGACGGACACTCGGCGCCGCGCCTAGCCGGGGCTGTCTTCACAGTCGAGTAACCGGGATCTTCGGGAGGTACTGTAGGTCCACCTTCTCGCTGTTGAAGCAGCAAGCTTTTGCCTCCTGGTGCGTAATTCACTGCACACCGCATGCGGGTCCCTGGTTCTCGCAGAAAAGCCATATTGCCCTTGGAGATTTCTGACATCGAGGCGTGCGGCCAGTTTCGCTGCCCCGAGCCACCGTGGCAACTCCCCCAGCTGCTGTCCTGTTCGACTGAGCAGTTTGGCTCGACGGGATCCATACGGCTGTCTGGTGTGTCAGCAGCGCGCAGGGCGGATTGGCCCTCGCGGCTGCGGCTTGACAACCTATGCGGCGCGGAGTTGCGGCTGTAAGCGAAAGAACTGCGGCCAGCTGGACCAGGTCGGAGGTCCCCGGGTGGGGGGACACGCTCTTTGGGTTTACTCCAGGGAACATCATTAACCTGAAGAGCTGGGATGGTTTGCTGAAGGCGCTCACAGAAAACTTGCAGCTCGTCTTCCAGCGACTCATCCTCGGCTTCGCTCAGGTCTATGACAGGACCCCAACCGTTCCCGCGATTAACCGAACCAGGTACCTCTGTATCTACGACAGCATCTGGGACTCCGTTGCACTTCCCCTCAGCAGACCCCTGCGGATTCCGAAGCCGAATATTGATGGCGCTGCTCGGCGAGCAAACGGACTTGCTCTTCTTTAGATGGCAGTCGCGTGCTGCAGGAGAGTGATCCAGTCCCGGCTGGTGATGCGTTCTCATCTGCTGTTCTGACAAGCAGTCAAGCGATACCATCCTTCTGGCAGCCGGCCTCGACACAGGAGGAGCCGAAGGTGTATGTCCCCCAGACCCTCGGACGTGCTCAAGCAAAGCGGATTCGAGCGACTCCAGAGTGGAGGACCCCCTGTTTCCCATAATCGGCGCTTCCGCCAGGCACTGGAGGCCTGAGTTTCTCCACTTTGGACAAAAATGCTCCGCCGTACGTCCGGTCAGCGAGTGTACTGCTGCTGTATCAACCGACGTGTACAAGACGACTTGCTTTTCCGGAACGTAACGATGGATAATCACTCTTATGTTTCTGTGCTCTTCTGTGAGCGTGAGCCCCGTGCTTTCGTCGTTCGCCTCCTCAGAGGGACCGTCGAGCTGTATAGTCATGATATCCTCCTGGCGCACAAAATTGAGCACATCAGCCCACTTTCCTTTGAAAACCACCTGTCTGCCCACGGTGTCGGGTATTTCAAACAAAAGCTTCCTCCTAATTCTTTCACTGTGATCGCCTCCAGGGACCGCGAGAACCATTTCCCTCAGCAGAACCTTACAGGGGCTGCTGAACGCCCATCTGCCGGGCCGTATGAAGTAGACACGCCCGATTACGCTACGATGGCAGATTGGTTGATAGTCCGGCAGTCCTGAAGGCGTGTTGCAGATCGATTCCACGGATTCCCTCGTCCCGAGGTGCCGCCGGCTCAGCTCACGACAGAGCTTTCGGCGTGCCGGTGAAGCGGGCCTGATCAGCATCGTCAGCAATCGTCCAGAGTGACCTGACAACAGCTCGGGAAGTGCTTGCAATGCGTGTACAGAAGGGAGCTCTCTTGCCGTCGTGAAGTCCCGACGTCGATGGAGAGACACAATGTGCCACGGAGGCAGTAAGACTCGCCGCGGATTCACTCCGGCTTGGGTCCCGTCCTGCGTTGGCCACGAAAAGACAGAAATCTTTGGTCGACGAGGGGACAACCCTCACACTCACTTACTGGCGACTGCAGCTAAAAGTCGGACCCAGCGAAGAAAGTAGCAAGCCAGGATGTCGGGAAGTGAGAACGACCAGAAGATGAACCTAAGTAGTCCGGGAACTGCGCGCCAGCCAGCTCGCTGCCCCGTGTACCGACGCACATCACAAGACTGGAAATCGACTCTTCAGCTGGAACTGGAGCCACAACCAGGAAAGACGAAGTTGCTCCCAGCGTGATTCCCCTCGATCCTAACAGCTGTTCCCAGCTTCGATGTCGCTTCCGAGTTGAGCGCCGGCGGTTCGCAGGCGCTGCGCAAGACACCGTGTCTAGACAACGATGCGCATGCAAGGTTCGCGATACTCTACAGTAGCCGGGATTCCTGGAGAAAAGGGTCACCTGTACGCCAGCGCCTTTCTACTTCAGCTCCAGGGAGTCGAAGTAAGCAGTCGGCTCGATGTCTAAACTCAAGCGAGAGACAGCGGTCGTTGACGTCACCTGGGGACGGTGGCAACAGAGGGCGACGCCAACCAGCTGCTAGTCCTTCATGTCTACTAGGATACTGACTTTCCCAGCTGTTTTTAGCACCTGGTTTTGTTCGGCATCCCACACGGCAAATGCGAGGACTGTATTCACAGACTTCGCAATCGCAATTTTGACCACAACCTCGGATCGCACGAGCTCCCCTTGGACGAGCTCGGAGCTACTCTCTCCGATCACCGATCTTCCGCTGCCATAGCGGCGAACAGTAACGCTAAGAAAGGCGTACGAAGCTTCCGAAGTCCGTACTAGTTCCCCGCCAGACTGCTCATGCGTGCACTCGATAACAGAGTGAAGCGGCCGGCTTTGAAACACGGAAAAGCTCCACGCGTTGATGGTCTCTACCGCTGCACCACGAACGTTAAGATGGGATTCCCGCCCGGTTTGCGGCCGAGAGGAATCCTCGTTCTTCAGTACCCGGCTCCCCACCATGATACAAGCAAAAGGCAGACGACTGGATCGTAATGATAGCAACTGGAGCTCCGGTCCCGCACGGCCTTCCAGGGGTGAGCCTTGGTGACTCCTGAACGGTACCTAGAAGCAGCCGCGGACGCGGTTATTCTGCGCCCATCGTGCGAGCAGCGAAACCAGCCTTTGGTGTTCGCTCGTCCGTGATCGGGAATTCCTTTTGTTCGGCGGCGGCCTCGTGGAGAGCCGCCAGCTCTGAAACAGATTTAGTAGTTGCGGAGTAGTATGCGGCACAGCTGCGCGCATATGACTACCGTATGCGGATTTAGGTTCTCCTTCGGAGTTGAGCGTGCTTGGGTTCTCCGGGTCGTTCTCAGCTAGGGGATTTGGAAAGTCCGAGATGCTCGGGTGGGGAGGCTGGGGCAGCACACTGAATCAAATGAAATGCATGGGCATATGCTTTGGGTATCTTCTGGGGGGTAAGGGCCGCCTACTCTGCCACAGCTTTTTGCTGAAAAAGCAGCATTGTCAAGTTTCATTCAAGACGACCGACGTAGGTAGCCTTACCATCTGCAGTCCTTCCATTTCCTGGACAGAAAAATTATCAGTCGCACGGTTTGGGCTTAGTGCCTGTGTCAGTATTCTTACCTGGATCGTTAGCCCATTGAGAACAATACGTGGTTTGCCCAAGGGGCTCTCCGCTCTGTAGCCGACTCATCAACAAATGAGAAACTTCGAAGTGAACAAGCTTGCGTACAGGTGCAAGTTGATGCCGGAAGGCTCCTCCGCAGGCATGACCTCAAGCGTCTCCTCGGCTGCTTCCCTGTCAGGGGCATACCATGCAAGTCGCTCGACAACAGGGAATCTCAGGGTCCGTACATTTCTTTTCCCGGCTCTGCTGGGAGCCTCCCTTTCTGAAAGTAAAGTGATCTCCCGTCGGGGGTGTGCTGATTCTGAGGATCTTACAACGCCCGTTTCCTTGCACAGAATTGCCTCGTGAATGTAGTTTAACCACTGGTCGCGGTGCCGCCGATCCCTGAACATGCGAATCATTGTCTCCGATAAGCCAGGGCGGGAAACGGTGGCTTTCCTACCGCGCGCAGAAGACAGTAGCGAGAGAATTCTTCTCCCGTATCGCGAAACATTTATCTTCTACGGTTTCAACTGGCATCACAATATCCTTGATGTTGTACTCCTTCTCGGTCACCTGAAACGGCGCTATCGACATGCTGCACCATACAGCCTTGTGCACGGCCGCCTTACGTTGCCGCTGTAGATCACCAGCGTGTCTCGGGAAAGCTGGCCGACGGTTAGGATTCTGGCATCAGCGTCGCTATTGTCTATTATCATTGTCAGCAAGCCCCGGTGCCCTGATGGAAAGGTTTGTCCCCTTCTGTTGCATATACGTGCAGCAAGCCGACTGGTACCTTGGCCGCAGGTTCGCATCGCCTCCTTTTCCTTTGGTTCCTCCGTGTCGTCCTGTTTGAATGAAAGTTTCATAATATTGTCTGCCCACTGGTTGCGCGCTTCCTCATTTAAAGCTTGCGGAGAACTCAAAATGTTAGTCCCGGTGTTGGCTTCTGATGCTTGCGTCCACCGTGTAGGAGCCAGTAGAAGCACAGCTCCACCGCACAACAAAAAGCGAAGATTCCTCATCATTTTGCTGCGCAACGAGGCAAGGGGGCGTGCGCGTGGGGTGCCGAAGCGATACTTTTTATTTCAGAGGGGAAATGTCTTGCTCTCGGCCCCTCGGCTGTACGGATGCTGAGGTGACCTGCTGTTCATACACCCCGAGGGACTGTCCCCCGAGTCGACCAAACTCCGTGTCAAAGGTCTTACACGTAAGCTGTCTCACGCGTTCGCTTCTCTCGACGTCTGTTTTGTTGAAACCTATAACGGAAAACTCACTCGCTGTGGCTATGCGGCCACCAATGTGAGCGACGACACCACCAGGCGGGATCCCTCATGGGGTGCGCCTCGGTGATAGCCGTTCGAGTACTTTCACCCCCTGGGCAACTCCCGCCGCGAAAGCACGCGGTCCACAACGAAACTGCAGGGATACGGTCCACCTACCGTATTCTTGAAGTTTCGTTGTACTAACCGACAGACAAGGGTAGGGAGTCCAGAGACCATCCATCACAGTCTCCCGACGGAGGCTTGCTTCTTGCAAAGTGGTTTGCGGGCCTATACATATTCAATGGTATTCGGCGGGTCTGTTGTACGGAGCGTCTTAGACTCAACATTTGGGCCCAACTTTCCCCATCGGAGAATGCTCCAGTGCACGCCGCAGTCGCCGTCAGGTCCCGGCGGCACGCATTTCTGAATTCCATCATCAGTGGCGGAAGTTTCAAGGCCAGCAACTTCCACGTCGTCCGGTTCGTCTTTTACTGAGGCTTCCAACAGATGGAGTTCCGCGTTCAGCTTTGGTGCGTTCGTTGCGCAGTGCAGAGGTATTTGCCTGTATCAATCCGGCACCACTTATCACAGGCCTGGGGTCAACAGACTGCAGTGAAGGCGAAGACAGCGCAGCCCGCAAGGAAATCGGCTACGCACCTTACAATTCTGAAAAGGTCGTCGAGGACCCCTCCATGCGTAACAACCAGAACGCGCTGTCCTTGATGCTTCTTTGCGATTTCGGAGAAAAAGGAGCGGACCCTCTGGAACCTGATCCAGTAACAAAGTCAGCAGAGCCGGCTGGAACTACTTCGGCAGAATGAACACTTAGCAAACGTACTCATCCACAGCTGATGGGGAGACGAAAGCAACACATCAAACTGCGACGGAATCGTCTTGGTCTGGCACTGGGAATCAGCCGTCAATCTCGCACAACTACTACCACATCGTGACTGCTTTTCCGGGAGTCCAACGCGACCTGCCGGGCGACCGATATCAGCTGGGGCCGAAGGGCCTGTCTTACCTCATTCTGAGGCTTTCTCCCCCAGGAAAGACAAAATCTGGGTCTCTGCATCAACGCACGGGATAAGCAATGTTGCAATGCAGAAGTGCTTTTCCAGATTGTATTGCATAGCGCGGCCTCATCTGCTTACCTGTTTCTCCGCCACATTTCCCATTCATGGGGGAATAGGGTGGAGATGTCAGAGAGAAGAGAGCCTGCAGGTTACGAGCATCCGACGAACAAAGAGCCGGGATGAAGCGGATTCCCCCCCATAGCGAGCCAGTCATCCGAACGCCGGTTACCTTGAAGGATGCCAGCGTTCCACTCCATAATCCGACTGTCACGCTTTATCGCGGAGGACGGTATCCCCGCCTCCCTGCATATGCTGCACGGACACGCAACAGATTGGTGGATTGCTGCAGCCGATCTTCGAGAGGTAGTCAGCGCACTGAACGCCAGTCCCCGTTAAAGAAGACAACGTACATTTCTGCTGACTCGACCGCCCTGCTCAAGGGACTACTATACACTGCATCAACGTGAACCCCGGTTTGATCTGGACTTGCATACTCCTCCCTGAGAGCAAAGGCAAGCAGCGCAGTGAGGCGGGAGCGGATGGTGCGCTCGAGGCCTGCTGTTATCTTTAGAAATGTCTTCTTCGTCTTACATCTTCCGCTCTTTCTTAGCTTGCGTCCCACTAGTACGACATTTCCTCTGTCTACATACTGACAGAAACAGTTCCATCTCCATCCGGAGGTGCTTTGGGGCAGTACAACACTCACCTGAGCCGCCTCCCGCATGCCTGGCACTGTTCTCGCCCTGTCTCGTTCAGGGGTATGTCCAGCTGCCCCTTCACGAAGTTCGCTCACACAAGAGAAGGAACAGCATGGATTCTGCCCTGACAGATACTTTGCAGCGGAGAAGCCTTAGGACCCTGGTCTGACTTACTTGGAGGCGGTGAATTTGATTGTAATCTGTTAAGCCGTGCCGAACAACCAGCATCTCGCAAGCATTCCTCCCAGATCGCGTTTCGGAGGAAGCCGTCGACGGCGCCATGGCTATCTCAGAGGTCCCGCCCGAAGCCGCCCGAACACGAAGTGAATATTGTCTGCGAGGACGCAAAAGCACGCGCTGGCGACCCTAGACTCCTACGGGCGTGGATACAAGACAGATCTCCGGCAGCGCGTGTGCGGCGGCCAAGAACGGCGGCTAACCTGAAACTAGAGGTAAAAAGTGTAACTCCGCTGAATTACTGAGGGCATGTCGCGCCGCGGATCATGTTCCTGAACAGGAACTGCATAACACTCTCCTCTACAAACCGGTCACTAGACTGAGTCAGCAGGCAGCGGTTCTGCAGCCTCCCAAGCGCCGACTCCGCGCCATAACCAGGAACCGCAGGCAACTCTGACACCGCAGTGCAACGAGAAAGGCACGAAGGGCTCTTTGTTGGAGGTTCCAGCTACCGGCAAGAAGAGCAAGACATGCCTCGTCTGTGCATCTGCCGCTGTGTCTCTTCGTTTTGTGTTGCATGCACACACACGGACGCATTCTAGCCAACGGGCTGTGGTGCGCTTTACAGCCCAGCAAGGATACAGTTCTCCATTAGACCGCGGCCGGCTCTCCAACACGCTCAAGAAGAAAACCGTGTTGTTTAGGGTGGATTCCGTTACAGCCGCAGAGGAGACTAGAGAGCGCAACTTAGGACGTCGTTCGCGCAGGCACCGCGCTACCGGGAGGTGCAGCCAGCAGATGGCCTGACATGTTAGTGAGCCTGGACAAAGGATACTGAGGCCTTGTCTTCGGACACTCCCACCAGACGGCATCGTTTGAGGAAAGTTGTTTCCTGCCAACAGTTCATTGCTGAGTGGCGAGACGACTCGCTCACACATCCTGTCCAAGAGGGACCGGTCAACTCAGGAGTGCCCGCGTCTACAGGCACGTCGTGATAAGGAAACTCACCACACGTGCTAGACAGCACCAGGCAACCGTAGCCCAGATTTTATCGCCTCCGCCACAGAAGGGGAAGGCTGCGGGCACCCTGGGGGAAGATGACTCGGTACGTCGCCAGTGAAGTGCGCTGTTGTCATGAACCGATTTAGTGCCTGACCTTCGCGACTGCAGACGCGATGTAATGCTCGTCATACGCCGCCGCGCACGCGCCGGTGTGATGTGTTGCGTTGCGCT
>NW_027154526.1:0-3342 GCF_002600585.1 Cystoisospora suis
TCGTCTAGCTGCTTCATCGCCCGAGCACCCCCCGTTTATCACAGGACGCGAACGAGGCGATGAAGCAGCTAGACGAGTGCGACTGAATCTGCGTGGCAGTTGTGACCGACGCAGACTCAAAAACACACGTGGTGGACGGACCGATGGATTCTCCAGGGACAGCAGCCTTACTGGGACACTACTACGACGTTTCTCCGGAAGATCTGCCAGCAGGCGTCGCCCCACGTTACAGAACTCGCATGGTATTCAGCTGGTACCGGGAGAACCTCCTCCGCACTTTCCGCTCAGACGGGTGAATCCAAGGGAGCAGCGGGAAGTTGGCCGATTGATCGAAGATTACCTGCGCAAAGGACAGATTAGGCCATCGGAGTCGCCTTTTGCCGCCGCAGTATTACTTGTCAAGAAGAAGGACGGGACTTGGCAGATGCGTATCGACTACAGAGCTCTTAATAAGATTACCGTGAAGAATCGATACCCAATTCCAAGACTCGACGACCTGCGGGACGTCCTTGCTGGCGCCACGGTGGTTTCAAAAATCGACGTACGGTCTGGCTACCACCAGATCGTTATTAAGGAGGAACACAAGCCAAAGACCGCATTTAGTACTCGATTGAGACTGTTCGAATGGAACGTTATGCCATTTTGGCTTCCTAATGCCCCAAGTGTCTTCCAGTCGGTGATGCATGAAGTCCTGGGGGATCTACTTGACAAGACGGTGGTAGTGTATTTAGACGACATACTGGTGTTTAGCAAGTCGGCAGAAGAACACGAGAAACATTTAAGAGAAGTGTTAAATAGACTACGGCATTACAAACTGTACGCGAATAGACGTAAGTGCGAGTTTTACCGAAAATCTGTGTTATTCCTCGGGTTCGTGCTATCAAGCGAAGGACTGTCACCAGACTGTCAGGATTCTACGGTCCTGCCCCGAACAACACCCCAAAAGCCGCGCGAAGGTCGCAAGGGGCACCGCGCAAAACGCAGAAGGCCAGGAAAGGGCAGCCAACGAGGCCCCGGAGAACTCCGGGAGGAAGGAGAGCAAGCTGCAAGCATGAAGCAAGACCAAGACGCCTTCTAGGGAAGGCTGCACAAAAGACGAAAGCCCGAAAAGGCGGCCGAATACAAATAAGAAACAAGGGGGGCAAGTTTCGTGAACGTGCATGAGCGTGCAGTGCGACGGGGCCAAACAGGCGAAGCATGTGCACGAGAATCTCGCAGCAGGGGCGCCCCGCACAAAGGGCGGAGACACAAAAGTAGACACACTAGGCGCTGGGGTATCGATTGATAGGCGGCCCAGTCCCATAGGAGAAAGTTTAGAAATAGGCAAAAATTAGCGGCACAGGACTCCGGCCCTTAAGCCAGCACGGCAGCAGGGCGCGGCCTAGCAGTCACCCCGCAACTTAGCGACAGCCGCACGAGGCACGCACGGCCGAGGTCCCAAAACTAGCGGATCTCGGCGAAAATAACACGTACAAGCTTGGCACAACGTGCGATAAACAACTCGCACGATTTTGGAAAATATTATCACCCCGCGCCAGGCAGGGGAAACGGTTTTAAAAGGAAAACACACAACGTCCGAGTGCAATGGAACAGCGCTAGCGGCCACACAGCGTGGCTCACAAGCCAAGGAAGAAAAATCGGATCTCAGCAGAGATCCCGCTCCACTTCTAATAAACTCGTTTTCAAGCTTCAGGAACTTATAATACCCCGCATCTAGCCGGGGCGTAGATTCAAACTAACTTTAGCGGCCAGCGCTAACACCGGGCG
Organism: Cystoisospora suis; assembly: GCF_002600585.1. NCBI lineage: Eukaryota > Apicomplexa > Conoidasida > Eucoccidiorida > Sarcocystidae > Cystoisospora > Cystoisospora suis. The sequence goes on from NW_027154526.1 coordinate 1,768, forward strand.
GCCAGAGAGCGACAGCCACAAGTCAGGGGTCGGCTCCTGACCACCCGCCTGGCAGATAGGAAGTCATACGGCTCCTAGAGGAGCCTAAGTAGGAAAAACACGAACCAAGTGAACACCCAGAATCAGCCCATAAACAAGGGACACCTCGGCGAAACAGGATAAAGGAAGTTAGCGCATACCAAACGCCTAGCACGACAAACGCGGCACGGCGCAGCATACAGGCTGCACGCCTCCACGCCCCGCAGGAACAGGATAAATAGAGGACGGCTCCTAGAGGAGCCTACGACAGGATTTTTAAAGCCGAAAGCGGTAGTTTTGAAGACCGAAAGAAAAGAAAGAGGGACGGGACAGTAGGGCCCAAGTAGCGCCACCGGCGAGAGCGCGTGATGACAAGACACACCAAGCAAGCGGAGGAAACAACCACCTAGAAGCAACACACGAATTCACGATTCCTACAGGAAAACCATACCAGAAAGAAAAGGGAAAGCCCCGCTCGAACAAATTAAAAACAAACCAGAAGCACCACAAAGAAAAGCCGGAGCAAGGAAGGTAGGAACCCCAGCTAGCGGAGAGGCAGGCACCGCGCAGGCAGGCAGGATCGGATAGGAGACAGGATCCTAGCACGGCAAGACCCAAAAAAAGGAAGAAGAGCGAAAAAGGAAAGGACGGGAGAGACAGGAAGAAGAGGGAGAAAAAACAAGGGAGCACGCAAAACCGCGGCCCAGGGAAACTCCAGGGACAAATCTGATGGCGGGTGTGCAACGTGTAGAACGTGCGTAGTGTGAGAAGGACCAGTGGTCGTTTTTTTGCGTTTTGGATAGGGGCCCTGGCCCTGTGAACCAACTGACGGCGCCTAATTCCGTGAGTCTTCACGTACAGGGGAGTGGGGTCCGCTAATAGCGAAACGAACGAGCGAGCGCCCCAGCGCTCACGCTAGTACGAGTCGTGCGGACCCACAGGGCTTCGGCGAACAGTGGCGCGTCAGACGGGCGGACGCGCACGGCGTGGTGAAATGGCTGGACAAGCAGCTCGTGGAGGCTTGGGAGAGCTACGGCAAGCTAAAAGACATCCTTAGTGGGGAAGACTTAGAGCTACTGCAGCTGGCAAATGCTGCCGAGGACGCAGCAATTTTAGACGCGAGGGTAGAGTAATGCTCCTCATATGCCTCCGCGCAGGCGCCAGTGTGATGTGTTGCGTTGCGCTGCGGGCCGACGCTTACGGCCTCTGAATGTGGTTTGGATTGCTGCGTTGTGCGCGCCCGGGCCAGTCACGCAGCTGTGGGCAACCCGGGGAGAGACCAGAACTGCTTTTCTAAGGCACATGAACGGCCGTTACACCCGACGTGTGATCCGGTACCGAAACGACCGACTCGCTGATCCTGACTCGGTCTTTGTCGAGACGACGTTGTGAACGGCGATACGCCCGGAAGAGCTGGAGTGCTCTCTCGGATAGTGGTCAGGCGGTGAGCGGCGACAGTAAGGGTGTTACAGGAAGCTAAGAGCGCTTCGTAGAGCGGCAGGAGCTCTCCAGCGTGTAGTGGTTCTGGACGCCTGGTGCCGTAAGAGACGCTACGGT
>NW_027154527.1:0-121 GCF_002600585.1 Cystoisospora suis
CGCGTTACGAGTGCGGGAACTGCCGATAAATGGATGGCTTCTAGTGACGCCTAACGTTTTGGCTCTATTGGATCCCGAACGTATTCACCGGATATGGTGAAACGGCCTCGAGCCGCACCAG
>NW_027154527.1:611-5882 GCF_002600585.1 Cystoisospora suis
CGCCTTCGCGTAGTCTCTGGACACCAAGAATCATTACATGTCTACTCTCGTTCATTACTCACACGCACTCGGCCTGGTTCACACACGCCGGGTTGAACGTCTTCCCGTGCACACGCCTGTCCCTCATGGACTTCCGATGGACGTTACCCAAAAAATAAGGGGAATATCACCATCACACGATCTTTTACACAGTATTCGTCACATCTCACTCCCTTGGTTTTCTTTTTCACACACCATGTCTCCACACTTAAAGTTGTTATTCTGCGCCCATGGCAGTTTGGGTTCGCCTGGACGGCGTCTCTGCGATTCCCCTATGGTTCGGTCTTGCCGAGGCATGTCCCTTGATCTCGTTCCACGCCGTGTCGCCTTGAGAGTTGTCCCGGATCGACCAATGTTCGGTTTTAGTTACGTAAGTTGACAGCTTAAGAGGCTTCCGCACGTTATCTGATTATTTCACACTAACTCACTCGAAAGAGCTCACTCAATTCACCCCGTTAGATACCTGATCTATCACTTAACTAAGTAAATTTTACCGTACCTCTTACTCATAAGATTGGAGCGTTTATAGACTAGCTCCTAAAACATGGAAATAAATTACTTAAGCACCGGATTTCTTACTACACTAACCTACAGACACTGGGGCGGCAGTTTGAGTTCCTCAGAGTAAGGAGGGGCAGAGTAAAACTCTGACAAAGACCCAAGTTGGAGGCCGTGACACCTCGTTACCCCAGGTTGCTGCTCAATTCTGAGGAGGCCGGCGCCAGCCCAGCGCCAGCAGCGCCGGCGCACGGTCGTGCGAGCCGCGGAGCGCGGCTAGATGCAGGCAAGCGGTAGGCGCACCCGTACGCAGTCGATCCCGTATCTGCATCACGAGAACGGCTAGAGCACGACGGTTCAACACAACGCCAGCTTGTAGTGGAATGGCTGGACAAGGAGCTCGGGGAGACGTGGGAGAGCTACGACAAGCTAAAAGACATCCTTAGTCGGAAAGACCTACAGCGACTGCGGCTGGCAAGCGCTGGCGAGGACGCAGCAATTTTGGACGCGAGGGTAGTGTAATGCTCGTCATGCGCCCCCGCGCAGGCGCCGCTGTGATGTGTTGCGTTGCGCTGCGGGCCGCCGCTTGCGGCTGCTGGGCGCTCTTGGTCGGCGCGCCCCTGAGTGCGGTTCGGAGTGCTGTGGTGTGCAAGCCCGGGCCGGTCGCGCGGCTGTGGGCAACCCGGGGGAGAACAGAACTGCTTCTCTAAGGTACACGAACGGCCGTTACAAGAGGTGAGCTGTGTCCTGGACTCACACGTTTCCACGACAGCTAGTGTAGCGATGTCCAAATTTCACCTAGACAGCCTACGAACGGTGGTTCGTCCACTCCCCTTGTAGCGTAGTCAGGCTGTGTAACGTCTCGAATCGCGTTCTGAGCCACGACGGAGGAGAGAGACCTCGTGTGTAGTCGTGTGTCCCCATCAGAACGTGACAGTAGCCCACACACAGGAGTTCCTGCAGGACAGGTAGACTTTACCGCCGCACGGGCAACTCGCAATTTGCAATTTCACCCGTCGATCCTCAAACCTTAGTGCAGACGAAGATCTCACAGTTTCTCGTCATCAATATGATATACACACACCTTCAGGGTTCTTCACAGAAAACTTCTCTCTAAATTGAAAAATCACAATAACCAGGTGAGGTGCTACCTGCGTCTGACAAAAGATGAACACAGCACCTTAGAGGCCCAAGCTCACGAGCCGCAAGCCCCCGCCAAGGCCTCGTCGCATGGCTTTCGTCGGAAAACGGGTCAGCGTCCAGAGCGAGGGAAGAGGCACGAGGACTGTTCCCGCCTGCACGATGAGGACGTCGTTCCTTTAGCAGGGCGTGGCTGATATGCCACCTGGAGCAGTAGCGCGCACTCGGTGTCGTAGTGCCAGCCAGCCGGGCGTTCATCCGCAGTGTTAGCCAACCAATCGATGGAGAGCTCACCGCGTGAGACGGTGTTGCCAGTGGTGGTGACAGTACTGGCATCGAGCGGACTGCCCGGGTAGGCGCTGGACCTGCGCGCCCAGGCAGGATGTTGCGGGTACCCACTCTCGCTCAGCGGATGACCAGAGGGGAAGTGGGGGAGTTTGAGTTTTCATTCCCCTTAGCGTTTAGTTTTCCTGTTTCACGCGGTGCGCTACAGTGTACGACGAACAACGGAATTTGCTTGAAACGCAGCCGAGAAAGAGGACGCGACACTTGTGGTAGCCAGTGATATTCCTGGCCAAGAGCGGGGCTCCGACCGTCCCAAGGGGGGATACAAAGTTACGACAGTCACTATTTTCGTGTTCGTGTGAGTACAACTATTGCAGGAACAGCATTAGTAGCAGTGTGCGATATCCTTGGCAAATTGTCGCGCTGCAGTCGTAGAGAGCGCGGGCAGCACAGAGGGGAGGTCTGCTAGAGGGTAGCCTGGGACAGACTACTTGCGAGGAATTCTTTCAACTTGTTGCTGCTGAGGCACTGTTGGTTGGGCACACACCGAAGGTCGTGCTCTCCAGAGCATCTGCTATGACTTTTTGTCGGACGGATGAACGTGAGTAGAATTGCTTCCTGTTCATGCTCAGTCGTTGACTACCGACCGCTAGTACCCAGTTGCAGAGAACCGCACCGCTCAGCATACTCACAAGCAAAGAACCCCAAACATGAAAAACCACGGCATGGTTACGAGTGTGTAACTGGGATACCGGAACAATGGACCACGGGAATCCCCGTGTGACTGAGTCTTGACCCTCGGTATGTTCGATGTGGTACGAATAACTGAAACTAATTGAAAAGAGGGCGGAATTTGGGAATGGTAAGACAGTCCACTGGGGACTGGAGTTCCTGCGCTAGTGAGAGATCTTTCTGTATGAAGGTAGCTCCAAGCAACGGGAAAATATGTACTCTATGGATTAATGTGTTGTCGCATGCGTTCTGCGACAAGGTGAGCTGGGTAAAGAGTGCAACGCAGAGCCGTGGAGATCTCGTGCCATGATAGTGTGTACTATCAAGGAGAGAGGCCTCCCCGTCCGACTGAGCCTGGGTGGCAGCATCAGTTTATGCAGGCTAAGCAAACACCAGTGTGCATCGCTGAGGTGTACGCTAAGATGGAAAAGAAGCAACAATGGATGCAGCCACGAGACAACATGCAAAGGAAGGCACGGTAGCACAACGCCGGCGTATAGTGGCCGCACTGGTAATCAAGCAAGGCTCCAACAAAAACTAACCAGAATGAAGAGGTATTCTCGGTCTTCTAAGCCAGTGTAGGGTAAGTGGAAATATTATATGCCTGAGTCGGAAGTGGAATCTACCTCGGGCAAGCCTGTGAACTAGGCGGAGAATAAGAGATTTTGGAGCAGTCTAGCTAGCTGTAGACCACAATAGCAAACGCGTAAATTTAGGTATGCTGATACAGCGGTGCTACGACACTGCACCGACACTCACAGACCGGCTCTACCACCACTCTTGGAACAACGCTCATCTAGCTAAGGGCGTCAACCAGCAGGTACAGTCTTGCATTCCTGTTTACATCCGAGCTCGGCAGCCTGTCATGGATAGCGAGATCAAGTAAACCACAGGGCTCCCTCCTGGTGTCGTGGTTTCCACATCAGAATCAACTGAGAGGTACGACTACAGAGAAGCAGCCGTCTACTTTTTCACATGTGCCAATCGTGACGAGGCCGGGTGTGCGTACAGCTGTGACATACACAGGCCTCGTGGCCTCTGGGCGACTTGCACGAAGAAGTCCGTCCGCATCGCATTTCAACCTGGTCGGAAAGGAGAGGGTGCCAAGCCGAGCCTAAGAGTACAGCGGTCGGCACCCATACAACCCGTCTGTTGGGTGCCCCCGGCTGCGACCACCCAGCGGTAAAGAAGACGTTAATGGCATCAGGCGGGCTCGTGTACTGTCCGGCGGTTGACGAAGCTGGTGCCTCTCTACGAGTTGTGTACCGCGACTGCTGCACACACTTCGCTAGAGTGTTCATGCGCCACGTCAGGGGTCTGCACGAGTTGCTTAGACTTGTCGCCTCTTTCCTGAGCCCGCATGAAGTCGCTTTGAAAATGGAATCGTGTGTGCAAGCAGCCCTGGACAGCACTGCACATCCTCCATGCACACGCGAACGGGCGGAAAGAGAAAACTGTTTGTTCTCCAGCCAGACGCTATAGCGGTTGCCGGTGATGACAGCTAGCTGCGGGCGGCATTTCTCACGGTTGCAAGTATCCGTACGACAGGCCTGCCGTGAGCCCACACAAATCTTTGGTTTAGGTCATGTGTAGGCACCCGAGGACCTCCTCGAACTGGAGCAGAGTAAAAACAAAACGGCGTCTGCATTGGGACAACCAAACGACGTTTTCGTAACTGTTCAAAGCGTAGACCAGGGGCTGCAAACTGGTGCCTTCCGCAGTCGGTGCCAGTCCGGAGCGGAGCTGCTGCAGCTTAGTAAAATGAGTGCCGAGGGTGTCAAAAAAACATAGCACCTTCACTTGAAGGCTTTCAGATTCCGTTTAGCAGCTCTCTGACAGAGAAAGTGCGAACGTCGACGCAATTGTTGCAGGCGGAGGTATTGTAGTGAAGCTATAACTGCGCGTGTATAGCAAGACGTGGTGCAGCAATGTATTGCAAACTGGCGACCTTGTTCCTGCTTCTCCTCTGCTATTGCTTAAAGAAGAAAGAGGCACGGACTTATCTGGGCCTACGTTTTTGAAGCTGCTCAGCGTAGCCACCCGTCTTAGGTTACTTGCAGGTACCGTGAGCTGCGTTGCTTCCCGGCTGTCGTCACGAGGAAGGTTCCGACAGCGGGACGGCCGATCAGCCAAGCGTAAGGCGAAGTGGACGCCTGCGCAGGGGTCGCGCATCACCTTCCGCAGTCGGTGCCAGTCCGGAGCGGAGCTGCTGCAGCTTAGTAATATGAGTGCTGAGGTGTCATGAGAGCATAGCACCTTCACTTGAAGGCTTTCAGATTCCGTTTAGCAGCTCTCTGACAGAGAAAGTGCGAACGTCGACGCAACTGTCGCAGGCGAAGGTATTGTAGTAAAACTATAGCTGCCCGAGTATAGCAAGACGTGGTGCAGGAAGCGCCGCCCTCTGACGGGAGAACTACAAAAGGATTCGTCGGCAAGCGGCTCGTGTTGATGAGTGCACGCTCCGAAGGGGCAAGAGCCGTGCAACATCCGCCCGCTCGTACCGGACAGGACATTTCTGAGCTTTCGCTACAGCCGTTACACCCTGGGTAGCATGAGTGTCACACGACTAAGATGATA
>NW_027154528.1:0-150 GCF_002600585.1 Cystoisospora suis
GACACCAAGAATCATTACACAGTGCCCACCAATTTGTAATGATTCTTGGTGTCTATCTAACCACACTATTTTCAGGGCGGCGCCGGGCCTAGGTGCCGCGCAAGGCCGCCGCGAACAGTACGACTTTCGTGCAAGATCACGAAAACGGGG
>NW_027154528.1:675-10348 GCF_002600585.1 Cystoisospora suis
TTGCAAAATCCTGACACATAGTCTCCGGATGCCAAGAATCATTACAAGAGAACGTCACTCACTCACCTTTTAAAACGTACAAAGTTCCGTAGTGACAACGTGTTGTCTCTTGTCGGTTTGATTACTTGCAGGGGTACGAGTTTCACGTCCAATATGTACCGGGAAGCAGAAAAGAGTTGCCGATGCGTTATCAGGCATTCCACAGTCGTCGGGGAACAGAGACAGATCAGTAGAGGTCGCAGCTATACACCACATTGTCTGTAATCCTACAGTCCGTCATACAACTCTGCGTGCATACAATTGTGACTATTTCAGCCGTTTAATCCACTTGTAAGTGGGGTACGGGTGAAGCATCTCAGTGTGCACGACGGTGTAATCTGGAGCGAGAAACGTGGGGGAGTGAGACTGTATGTGCCGGCAACAGCGCGAGTACACGTAATGAGTTTGGTTCACGATAACGCGACTGCAGGCCATCCCGGTGCTAAAAAGACACTGAGAACCATGCGTCGAAAGTACACCTGGCACGGGTTGGAGAAAGACGTGCGTGAATACGTGACACCCTGTACAGCGAGTCAGCGGGACAAACCACGGTGCATCTGTTACCCATCCCTGGTCGGCCGTAAGAGTCCATCTCCGTGGATTTCATTACCGGCTTGCCGTCTTTGGGTACAAGTGCTTACGATCCCATCTGTGTTATTGTCGATAGGCTACCTAAAATGGCTCACTTTCTTCCAGTGCATTCAACTATTGCGGCCGAGCAATTCGCCGAGCTGTTCATACAGCATGCTACTTGCACGGATCCTCGAAATCGATCGTGTCCGACAGGCGTCCAAATTCGTAAGTGCCTTTGGGGGGTCATTTTGTGAGCGGCTGGGAATCAAGAGGTTACTCTCGACGGCTACTCACTCGCAGGCGGTCGAGCAGACGGAGAGAACCATTCGGACGCTTACTCAAGTGCTGCGCGTATACGTGGTGGATGATGTGACAAAGAGGGCGGCCTATTGGCCTGTGGCTTTGTTTGCCTACAACAATGCAGTGCACGAGTCTAAACAGGCGACACCGTTCTCGCTCCTGTACGTCCAGCCGCCGGAGGACTTCCCGGAGTTACCCGCGACAGAAAGAAACAGCTGCAACGATACACTACGAGAGGCTGCGGCACGACTGGAGTCAGCGAAGGATAATCTGCTGAAATCACAGGAAGCCCAAAAGAGAAGTTACGACCGCGCGAGCCAGCCAGAGGTTTTCAAGGTGGGCGACCTCGTTTCTACCCGCCAACTACACCTCACGGGGTAGGGGAGACGAAGTTAGGTCTACGCTGGTTCGGTCCTTCTCCCGCAGTGAAACGTGTCAATGACCTTGCCTGCGTTGGCGTCCCCCCGTCGATGCCGGTTCACCGCACTGTGAATATTGGGTTTCTCGGGAAGTTCAGGGTGTCCCCTCGTTACCCCCGTTTGCTGCCCAGTTCTGAGGAGGCCGGCGCCAGCCCAGCGCCAGCAGTGCCGGCTCACGGTCGTGCGAGCCGCGGAGCGCGGCGAGAAACGGGCAACTGGTAAGCGCACCCGCAAGGAGTCGAAGCGGTCTTGCATCACGAGGACGGCTCAAGCGTGACGGTTCAACACAACTCCAGCTCCTAGTGAAATGGCTGGACAAGGAGCTGGGGGAGAGCGTGGGAGAGCTACGACAAGCTAAAAGACACGCTTAGTCGGAAAGACTTAGAGCCACTGCGGCTCGCAAGCGCTGGCGAGGACGCAGCCATTTCAGACGCGAGGGTAGTGTAATGCTCGCCATACGCTCTGCGCACGCGCCGGTGTGATGTGTGTGTTGCGCTGCGGGCCGCCGCTTGCGGCCGCTGGGTGCTCTTGAGCGGCGCGCCCGTGTGTATGGTCCGAAGTGCTGTGTTGTGCGAGCCCGGGCCGGTCTTGCCGGTGTGGGTAACCGGGTACACCAAGAGCCGTTACACCCTGCGCTTGTCGGAGCAGCACGTATGTAAGTGGTTTGTGAAGACAACTACCGCAGTGCAGCTAACAGCGCACACTGGTCAACTCCCAGCCTGCTGCGCGAGACTGAGGAAATCTTGGACGTAGAAGGATAGTGCGCGCAGGTCGTGAGTCGAACACGCAGCAGCCTTTGACAAACGCGTAACCGGTGGGAAGCAAAAAGATGCAGTCGACCGCATTTGGTGACTGCACTTGCGTAGACGTGACGAACGTCGCGAGCTAGCAACAGTCGGCCAGCTCCGGTTATTTCGTTTTTCGGAGGGCAGGACTTACCTGGTGGATCGTGTACGCGCCAGGTGGACGGTCACCGACGGTCGGACATCTTCCACTCCGAGACTAAGCGGGGATTCAGATCTACGAACCGTTGGTTCCCATTAGTTTCTTCTCAGTCCACGAACTCCAAAGGCGAGAGGCCACGCGAATGGACAGTGCCGCGGAGAGTGGAGGAGTTGGCGTTCTTCTTTGAACTGAAGGCGCGACGTTTGATTTGGTCCGACTCGTCCTTTGGACGCGTGGCACGTCGCGTAAGTGCCATCGCGTGTGTTCTCCTGCTTCTCTCGTGGAATCAAGTACTTCTCGTGTCCGGACTCCTTCAACCACACAAACGTGCCTTCTACCCATCTTCAGACCTCCAGGCCGCATACTGTCTCGCAGTGCCCCAACCGTCGAGGAGAGGCGATCTGCATTACGGGGGACGAGCTTTCCGGATAGGAAGAAGGGCAGAACTACGTTGGTGAGGTGGGTCATGGTTTGGTGTCCACACAAAGAAAGTTCCCCAGGATTTTCGTCGGCGTGCTGGAGGCTACAATAAGGGGGGGCCACCGACGCTCGAAATTAAAGGGGTCTCCAGGTCTGAGGATACCAGTGCCTAGCTGCTCACCCGTGTTTTTTGCTAAAAGTGTCAAGGCGCTGAGGTCCGGTCAGGACGAAGGCTGTTGTTCGGAACAGTGGCACTGGTGGGTTGTGTTGCAGTTCTGCCGGTTGTGGCATAGCTGGCACCGCCCGGAGCTAAGAACTCCTGTGACGAATCAAAGACAGCTAACTGGACTATAGAATTGTGAATCGCTAACTAGAAAATATTATAGTTTGGGAATTAGTTTGTGTCTTCGTGCCGCTCACCAATGCGGACGCGCTTACACTGTCCGTGCAGGTAGCCTCAACACCTGTATGATACTCAAAGTTACAGAGCGAACGGCAGGTTTAGGAAGCACACTAACGTAAAGCTACCATATACTCGTCCAGAACAGGAGCTAGGGAAGTGAGGCGCCGTAGGCGCTGTAATCCAAGAGTTTGCTTAGCCCGTTCAGTTGACTCCCCTGGAGACTACCAATCACCGACTTTTTCTTTGGTGACTATAGCACCGATGATGCTGGTGGGTAGCTACTGTTGGTACGCAGCTTCGTATATCAGTAACGTTTTGGCAAGGACACTAAGACAGCCGATCATCTGTCAACATTTCGCCACTGCCTGTCCGGAAAGAAGCCTGGAGTACTCCCAGCTATCTGCCTTAGCTAAGAGACCTGTTCACAGTTCGATCTCCAGACTTCATCGAAAGCTTCTGATTACCTATCTATGCCCCGTGCCGAGAAGGCCGCTGACAGGTCGAAGCAGCGGTCCGCAGCTCCGTACGTGTGCTGAATCCTTTTGCCTTCTTCGCTGATCGCCTACCTGGCGATCAAGGTCTCTGCTAACATACAGACAACTTTTCGTGAGCTCTTGTTTCCTGGAGGCCGGCAGCTGTTGCATCTCGAAGATGTGTACAAGTGCGCCGCCATCCGTTGAAACGTCGCGGCCGAGAGGATTGCAGTGGTGATTGTGATGAAGTCGTCTTGCACCGTACTTGCCGAAGCACCTGCCGGAGGCTCTTGCGCTCTCAGCCTCGATGCGGCTGGAATGACTGGTACACCACGGTTCACACGCCATGGATATCGCAAGAGCTTCACTGCTTGTTGTGAAACGTGATCAGCTCACCTGGCTAACACGACTGGAATCAGAGTCAACTGACAGCAGTAGGCGCGGTGTCTTAGATACACTATTGATGCAGCAAGTATCTGCTACGGCAACTGCCGTACTGGGTGAACTGTGAAGGAATCCTCACGGCTGCGTCTGATCAGCACCTGGGACGCTCTCCAAAGACTGGTGAAGAAAAAGGCTATAGCTTGTGTTTGTTGTGCTACAAAGGACGTTTGGCTGGATAGAGTTGTCCCACAACAGCTGCCACGTGGCAGGCTCCGCACACTTTCCTCCGACGGCTGGCACTCGCCTGGATTTCGATCAAAACCTCTGATACTGGTGCCTCCCACGGAGCGTGACGAATCCTTGCTCTGTTCGCAGACGTTTAGGGACTTCAGCCAGTGGTACCCAAAAACAACGCACGACCAGTCTGCTGCCCGTCCCCAAAATAACATCCAGTCCCCTCCGAGCATGCGACCTAGACACCAGATGTCGCGCGTTTGTTTGCACGCGAGGATGTCGTGGCACCCACACAGCACTCGGCCTTTGCACCGTGAGACACAGTTCCGGAACTCCGGCTCTAAAATTGGGACTGACACGTGCGCCATCCAGTCTAAGCAAAAAGAAACAGATCCCTCTTAAACATCGATAAGCAGGGAGGTGGGTTCTACAATCCAAGTGCCTCAGCAACAGTGGCTCCGAATTGGAGATCATCAGGAAATCGCTGTAGCGCACTTCGGAGAGTTCTTTCTGCCATCGCAGTTGTCCATACTTTGCCGGCTTCCCTAACGCTTTCTCGCTCGCCAGCTAGGCCTGCGCGTCCTTGGAGCTGTTTTGTACTTCTCAGGTTGGTTTCTCCCTGTCCGTTGAACATGGCAGCCCACTGGCAAAGGACAGCTGCGACACAGGCTGCGAATTCTTGCCGGGAGTAGCAAAGGAATCCGTAGCGGCCTCGACAGGAAAGGGCAACTGTGCGAGGAGATGTATCAACGGGACTGCGTGTACTTAGGCTCCTACGCTCGGAGGGTGGCCGGAGAGACTCGTCCATGGCGACCAAGATGTCGTTGCGTGGACCGCCGCTGTTGTGAGCTACCACGCAACAACCCGCCAGAAGCAATTGTACGACTGCAATTCCGAAGTGCTCTTCATGCATTGTGTGCAGCCCAACCTGCAGGAATTGAAGAACCCCGCACAGACAGGCTACGGTGATCCTGTCCTTATCCTGCCCATACACATCCAAACCTCACTGAGCGGCACTCTCTGCAGACTGGTATGGCAGCGCCGCGTCCCGTACACTAACTAACTAGGTCACTTGGCTGACGGAAGGCGAAGCCTTTCCGCAGGTCCGGCAAGCTTGGTGTGCGACTACTGAGATCGACTTCAGCAAAGAAAAAAAAACTAAGGGACTCACGAGCACATTTCAAGCTGCAGCTCCCTTCAACGCTTTCTCTTCTCAACCGTCCCTCAGTGGTAGTCCGCTACGTTACGACAGAGCGCCGAAAAATGGATCACTGATCGTGAGGTGCCTGCAGATCGAACTCCCACACGCACCCGTCACTACGACCTTCATCTGGCATAGATATGGGGTGAGCAAGTCAAGGTAACGCATCCTTTCTGCTTTCCTCACCGCGGCTGACTGTGCCATTTTATGGAGAATCGCGGCATCGACGTTGACAAGAGCGAACACCCGGTCTCCCCAGCACTCGGTCGCGTTCGCCCCCAAACCCCGTCTTGCTTCCGTCGTCACCGGTTCTCCTGTTGCTCCTGAGTCAGCACTCCGTCCTTCGGCTGGGTTTGCTCCTACTTCCACTGTCGCCTGTAGGTGCGACTCCATGGCCCTTTCGGCTTCTTCAAAATCTCTCACGTGGCTAACTCCGTAACTGCTCAAAAGTAGCGCTCCTCCCTTCTTGCGCGCGAACAGTTCAGACACCTCACAAGACGCAGCTGGTTGTCTCTTCTGCACACACCAACCCACCGAACTGCCGGGAGCGGAATTCTTCTCATGTAGCAAGCTGTCACTTCCTCCCTCGCCCCGCTGCTGTTGCGTGCAGCAGCTACACCAGGCAGAAAGCGGGAAACACCTGCACGAGCCAATATCACTTATTTTCCGCGCGGTACTTCCACAGGCACCTTCGCAAGGATGTGCCAGTGTGCTTTCGATCCGTCGTGTTCCTGGGTTATAACCGTGAACTTCTGAAGCCGCGACCGCCCCAGACGAGTCGACGCGATCGCCTCGTGCATGCGCTGATGAGTGTTCGTGCACAACGCGCCACAGATCTCTCAAAATACATTCGCCGACAAAATTCTCGACAGCCCCTGCGACAACCAGGTGTGTGTCAGCGGGAAGCAAGCGAGAATACTTTTCGAGCATCTCACGTAGAATATAAACTTGGTCAATTTGCCTCTTTTCGGGCCGGAACTGACTGATCGATAAAATTCTTGCTTTCCGTCTCCTCGAAACAACCGTGGCTATGAGGTTTTCCGTATTGTCGACGTCTGGTGGGCGGCAAGGAGGGAAGACCACGGGCGCGCGGAAGTAACAATCTTCCCGCCTGGTACTACTTTCGATTGGAGTGGTCCCAAGCTTCTGCTGCGCATTGGAAGCAGCACACAAACTACCGCCTCCGGGGTTCATCAGGACCTCCAGGTGCCGTTGTGTCCACGTACTGTTACAGCAGGACATATTGGACCTTTCTGCATTGACAGCAATACCCCGCTGAGGCCCACTGCCCTCCCGCTCCTCCGCAGAAGCGTTGTTTCCTCGAAAAGCGAACCGAAGCGCAGCGCCGTAAGTACCCGCAAGCCAATGGTAATACCACAGTTTGAGACTAGACAAGATGAACGAAGATGCTATTCTCCGCGAGTTACAGACGGGGACATCTTCCTCGCCTACACGCTGACGACAACTTGCATCAGTTCTTGTGTCTTCAAGCTTAGAATCCCCGTACCCCTTAACCAACGCCAGATTATCCGGCGTACCTTCTCGGGTTTCCCCACCTTTTCTTGCGGCTACAGCTTTAAGCATACTCCCGCTGATGTAAGGATAGTGTACATAAGCCGTGAGTCGAGTGATCTCCGGTAGACCACCATTGCGGGTCACAGCCGCCTCGCCTGCGTTGCTTTCCCCTGCATGACTCTCTTGTGCACTCCCCTCACGGTCCCTCCTCTGTCGGCCTCGAACTACACACGTGAAAAACACGGAAAAGTACCTCTGCCATAGCTGCTTGACGTGCAATAACCAAAGGATAAAGTACCCGCCTGGGAAACCGACGGTGTCTACGAAATGAGCAGGCACGAATCCTAGAACGAGGGCCTCGGTCGTCAATAGTGCGGAGCTCAGAGCCTGAAAAAGGAGAGTGCAGACGGGATAGTTTACCGGGAGATGCAGCTGAGAGGAACGAAGAGGAACTAGCACTAAAGGTGAGAGAACAAACCGAGACGAGGGAGACCACGAGAGAGGTGCGGTATTAGAAGACAAACACGGAGAACCTGGGGAAGCATCGTGACAATGGGAAACACATGAGCTAGTTCTGGCCGGCTGCAGCAGCGGATCCAAATCAATTGCAAACGCTGCTTTGAGGTCCCTCACCACCCGACTAGCTGGGCTAACCGCGAATCCAATTCGCGGGGAGAGTCGCGGCACACACAGAATTACAGAAAGAAGCCCCGATACTACGGAGAGAATACTACTGTGGATTGTTGAATGGGAAGGAGGAAGGCAGACGGGGACTAAGTCGTTCAGCCAGGGAGAGTCGCTCCGAATGTACACTGCAACGGGGAAGTGATTTCCACGCTGCTGGTCGCCCTTCGACTGAGGAGGGGAGTAGGGCGAATCACCACATCCACCTGCGTCCGTACACACCCCGAGATTCACTTTCTTCGCTTCTGCAGACCCCCCGCGTGTCTTCGACGCCCCTCTCTCGAGCGTGTGAAAGCCACACGCTCTCGCTGTGACTTGAGTGCCGCGAACAGGCCCTACGGTCCTCGCTTTCTGCAGCAGATGAGCCACTATTGCCCAAAGAACTCTCTCTCCCCCTCCCCCCGAGTCTGCCTGAGGGTGGAGGAAGGCGACAGAGGGGACAGGGGGGGCGGTAAAGAAAAGCAAGGGGGCCAAAAGGAGAAGGAGAACGGGGAGGCTAACGGCAATGCCGAGCAAAGTTATGAGGGGAATGGCGAAGAAGGCACATAACACGAGTGGAATAATGCCGAAAAGGGCTGAAGTCGCAACGAGGGGATCCATCGACGGAGACGACGCCAAGGTGGAGACGAAAAAGGAAGCTAGCCGGGACAGTACGCATCGGGTACAGGTGCAGAAAGCGGCGTGTTACAAGAACGAAGACAAATCAATCCCCTAGCAGTCGGGACACAAGTTAGCCGTCTGAACACAACTCTCCTTGGTCCACTTGTCAGGAGGAGAGAGCACTTCACATCACGCGAGCACGGTTCGGGCAGACTTGGGGATTAGTCCTAACAGAAGACACGACGGGTTTTTTGGGGCTGGTCGGCAGGCGGCACTGTGGGCAGACCAGTGCTTGAGCTGTCCCTGACTGATTCGCTATCTTGAGAATGGCTCCGCGCCTCACGAAAAACAATCCACGAAAGAGGGGTCGCCAGTCTTTAGATTCCGCTCCGGCGTACACAAGCGGCGCAGCAGACAACCGGCCGTCGTCTAGCCTTGCCGATGGGCACACACAGCCGTGGCACGCAAGACCCCAGAAAGGCTGGGACAAAACCGGATAGTTGGCAATGAAGAAATACGTTGTGGTGGATTTCACTAACCGGGCTACTTTAGAATAAAAGCCAACAGAAAAACAATCCAGGCTTGGGCTATCGGAACCTTAAACGTTTCTGCTGGCGCTGGTGTCGCTCTCTTGACAGCCGTCGCACGCAACTGCATGGCTCGCGGCGGACACACCAGGCGAACAAAAAGGCGATGGAAAGGAACACAAGCGAAACTAATATGCGCGTCTGATACGGTCTGAAGAACGGTAGCCAGCGACTGAAGCGCCAGATCCGGACGAAGGGGGAAAAACACCCAGACCGGAGCCTGCGTGCCTTCCAGTAAACAGAAGATCCGTCGCCCTCCCGCAGCGTACCCGTACACTCGAGACCGACTCCTAAGTCGCCCTCCATTGCACTGGGGGGTGGCGAAAATTTCGGGTTTCACAGTCTTCCGGGCACATGCAGCGAACCACTACTCTGCCAAGGAGATTATCTTCGGGCGTGCTTTCACTGAGCCCTGCCGCTTATTCTCTTATTCTGTCCTCTCCTCTCTGCTCCAGACACAAAGCGACACACTGGCTCACTCTTTGGCAGACGGTGTAGCAGTCGCTTTGTCGGAGACTCTGGCACACACTGAGACCGGTCGCTTCTCAGGTCTTGCTGTTCTTCGGCAACAGCTACGGCACAATTTTTGAACTCCTTCCTCTTTCCGCTTTGTCTGGCAGTGCTGCAGACGGCGAATGTGGGTGCGGTCTTGTCTCCTGTCCGCAGGAACGACAGGTCCCTGCGCTCAGGAAGCCACCCGTAGCTGCAGCGTGTCGAGTACACCTTTCTTTCTTCCCTACCTTTACCGCACCTTTCCATGACCTCCTCCCTTCCTCACAGACCCGGCCTAGACGCGGCAACCAGAGGAAAAAGTGTCCTAAGAACATGTACATGTTCGTCTTCGGTTCCACGGTTCTGCCGCGCGCTGTCATGCGCAGTTTCGTCTACATGTCTTT
>NW_027154528.1:10536-10688 GCF_002600585.1 Cystoisospora suis
TCTTCTATCAGTGTTGAGCAACTCTTACCACTGTTCCCGTAGAAACAGTATTCTCCAGCTACTAATGAATTCTCTCGAGGTCGCTTGTCTGCACGCGGCGTAGCTCTCGCCTAAGCAGAAGGTCCGGTACACGAGGAACCAGTGTACACTCT
>NW_027154528.1:10732-10898 GCF_002600585.1 Cystoisospora suis
TAACGTAGCGTCTCTTACGGCACGAGGCGTCCCAACCACTACACGTTACACAGCTCTACGCACTGTGGGCAGTACTCCTAGCTGCATATAACAGCGTTACTGTAGCCCCTCAGCGACTGACTATTGGGCGAGTGCGCACTGTAGCTTTTGCGGGCATATCATCCGC
>NW_027154529.1:0-236 GCF_002600585.1 Cystoisospora suis
GCGTATCAGAAGAAGTACGCGGACGCCAGGAGGCGCCCAGTGTCTTTCCAAGTTGGACAGGAGGTATGGCTAAGCACAGCCAACCTCCCGCTGGAGGAAGGATCTAAGGCATTACGACACCGCTTCCGTGGACCATTCAAGATCGTCGAGCTCATCGGCGAGAACGCCGTCAAACTCGATCTACCAGCATCGTGGCTGATGCACCCAGTGTTTCATGTGTCATTATTGTCGCCAGT
>NW_027154529.1:710-894 GCF_002600585.1 Cystoisospora suis
ACAGAGCCGGAGAAGCAAACGGAGAGCAGCAGACCGACGCACACCAAGTGCGGAGGCCGCGATTACGACAAGCAGATCGAACAGAGTCTCCAGAGGCCAAGGACGGCCAGATCACGCACTCGACGACCCAACAATCAAGAGACGGGCTCAACAGGAACATGTCAGGAGAGGAACAGCCCCGGAC
>NW_027154530.1:0-272 GCF_002600585.1 Cystoisospora suis
GATAGGACCGCCTAGGATACCAAGACCGCACTTCGTGGCGAGGCGGGCCGGAAGGGAACAGAACGGTCCCATACCCGGAGGAGGCGTCCATCGCCGAGATAGCAGTAGAGGGAGGTCGTGCACAGGTCAAGGAACCCCGGTGAACCGTCCGCACGCGCAGAACCCGTGTATTCCACCGAGGTAGGTAGACTAGAAGTTGTTCCTCTTCGCTGAAGGTTCTGACCCTAGGGAAGTAGGACGCTTGTGAGTGGTTCCTAGCATGGGAGAAGACT
>NW_027154531.1:0-12616 GCF_002600585.1 Cystoisospora suis
GACTCCTGCGCTCGTAGCTCAAGAAGAATAGTTACGAGAGCCTCTGTGACACGCCAAGTCAGGCGAGGGAACCTCCCGGGACCGCCAGGGCGGAAGCGACTGGGTGACTCCCCCGACATCAGTCCCGTAGTTTGGGAGCCTGCCACGAAGTGAGCGGCTCTCGGTGCTCAGCGACGGCGCCGCAAGATTACCTTCGTGTTGCCCTCGGTTTAGTAGAGGCCAAAGAGAAAAAGCGTAGATGCCGGCTGATTCCGCCGCACCGCACCTGAGAATGAAGACGCGAAGTGTACCAGCGTTAGGTTAGGAGAGTACTTGGAGAACGCCTCACAGGCCGAGACAGCAGCTAATTCCTAGGCCACGGCAAGCAGCAATCTAGTGCGCGGTAGCGAGCACGCGCTGAGGCTGAGACCGGCTGGGCAGACACGCGAGTTCGGCTACGAGAAAGAAGGAAGAGACGACTTACCTTCTGTTCAGAGCGCGACGGCGGCTTTGCCTGTACCACACTGGAACCCCCCTTCCCCGAGAGACACTGGTGGGGTTTGTCCTTTAAAGGGGGTCCCTTCCCTAGTCACTGACCCCACGGAGAGTCCCCCAGTGGTTTAGCGGCCGCCTCCGAAGTGTCATATGCTACTCTATGACACTCTTGCGTTTAGGGTGTGCTGAGTCCTGCGTCTTAAGCTTATCAGCGGTGGAGGAGAATGAGCTAAATGTGCTCTGACAGTTTGCCTCACCCGCTGTCCTCATTCTACCGAGCGTCGTTGGTGCCCGCCGGGGTCGCGGAGACCAACGCCTTGTTTTTCTCTTTCCATTATAGATACAGATACGTTCCCCTCTTTTCTGGTTCTACAAACGAGTAAAAACCAAGAAGGGGGAAGCAAAGAAAAAGAACGGAGCGGCGGCTGGGACGGCAAGCCACCGCGCGCCAGATAGCAACGAGTGTTGCTGCCTGTTGGTTGGGAGAAAGGAGAGAAGGGTTCATGCATTTCCCGGGAATGGTTTCGACCAACGAAGAAATTGCCTTACTTTTCGATTGGTGTGGCGCTTCGACTGCGTGATTCGACGCGCTTTTCTGCAGTCTGCGCGTGACAGACCGCTAGGCGGTGGTGCCTGTCGGGAACCAAGCGCAGGGCTGACTAGCAGGTGGATTCGTAGTCTCTCCCCGACACTCCAGATGTGATCGAGGACTCGACCCAAGTTTTGTGAGACTTCTCCCGTGGATTGAATGGTCGCGTCTCGTGCGTGACGGTGAAACACTTTGAGGCGTGTTTGGTTTGCTCACTCCACGTGAACGCCGACGCTCAGGGATGTGTCGAAGGGAACGCGTGGAACATCCGTACCTCAGGGCAGGGTCCTGGCGGGCCGCCTATAGTCCTTTCCGCATTCGTGAAGTGTCGGTCAGCAATCGTCGTGTTTGGGTTGTGAGCTCCTGCCTGGTTCCGACCCTATGTGAGGCGCTCACGCCGATCCCAATAGCCCGTTAGTCTACCTCGAGCGCGTGCGCGCCGCGACCGCGCGGTAGGCAGACAGCGAGCGTGCTGTAAGGCGTGTCGACCTTTGGCGAACTCATGTGGAAAGAAGAATAACTCAGGTGAACAAATCTGCCCCACATTAGTGAAAAGCGCGTCGTCCGGTGGGGCGCAGATACCGGAACAGTCTCCGGCGGACGCCGGCGAGGACTGTTCGCCACAATTGAGAGGCGGGAAGCGATAGAGAAGCGGGAGCGCCGTAGGGACCGACCGTTACTGGCGTAAATCCTCAAGCGGACAGGTCTTTTCGAGCTCCATATTAAACGCCAGCGGGATGCAAGAAGCCTTTACGATCGTGACAAAGAGGAGGAGCGCGCCCGAGGTGGCCGC
Source organism: Cystoisospora suis (assembly GCF_002600585.1). Classification (NCBI taxonomy): domain Eukaryota; phylum Apicomplexa; class Conoidasida; order Eucoccidiorida; family Sarcocystidae; genus Cystoisospora; species Cystoisospora suis. Next base: position 1,857 of record NW_027154531.1, read on the forward strand.
GCGACACAGATCTAGCGTCAGGCTGAGCACGTAACTCTCAGACCCTGTGTCCGTGGGGCTCTTTTCACCTGCAACGTATCAGCTTGCGCTCAGGCCGCTGAAAGGCTGGCCGGCGCGTCTCACCTAGGACCTCGAAATCCGGAGGCGCCGCTGTGAAACATGGGTCGCAAGAAGCACCTTCTTGCGACCCATGTTAGTTTTCTTGGAGCCCATGGGAAGAAGACGAATACCCAAACGCCCCACTTGGCTCCCCGCACTCCGGTGACACTATCCATGTCATAAAATACTCCATTAGACTCCTGCGCTTCCTAGTTGCTGAGTGTGCCTACCCCGCGCTGGCCCACTGGGCCGCACGTCGGCTGCCGCGGAGGACTCGCGGCGGTTTCCAGGGCCGCGGCGAATCTTTTTTTCCTTCGACTCTTTCCTTCGGAAAACAGAAGTGATTCTTCGTCTTTGTTTAACTCTAAGAACAATTGAAAACAGAGAAACGAATAACCAAGAGGAAGGAATAAGATCGAAGCGGCGGAGACTGTCCTCGGTGAGCCGCCTCCGGAGAAGCGGGCTGCCGGCAATCCGGGACGGTTCAGGCGGTTGTCTCCGGGATAAAAGAAGTTTTTTCTGAACTTTCATGGTTTGTCTCCGGATAAATAGAAGGGCGTTTGTCTCCTGCTTCTGGTGGTTCCTACCCGATACTCCTCTCCGATTTTCCATTGTCGTCGTGGGACAGGCCTGTGTGCTTCGCGTCGGTCACTGGCTGCCAAGCGACAACGGAGTGCTGTACGGCACGTCATGATGTGATTCCGAGGATCGCTGTAGGATTTCTCTTAGAAGTCTGCCGTCGTTTATCGGTACTTGACGGCCATGCATTACGCACACGCTTTCGGAAGTGCCCGCGAGGACGCCATGCATGGTACCCTGCGCTTGGGGCTATATCCTCGGGGGACCACGGGAAAACTCAGGCACTCAGGGACAGTGCTTTAGCCGGTGGTCAGTTGCATCTTGACGCCTCTTGGGTCACGAGGATATTTCAGTTGAACTTCATGTTTTTCGGTCTATAGTACGTGACAGTGTGCTGGTACCGGGCTCTCGGCACGTCACTGAATGGGCCGGTTGTGTATCCAGGCCCCCGGGAGTGGGTCCGAGAGGTCCTGTGGGATACTGAATGTAAGGCCAGGTGAGCCCATAATGAGGCTACTGGGGTCGGTTTCCCGGCCCTGTCGGATGCGTGCGGAAACGTGGTGATCCTCTGAAGAGTGGTGTTTCAACAGGCCCGTACTGTGACCACACATGTGTGATCTTTCAATGGTGTGTGTCCCCGCCGTCTACCCAGAGACTGGACTCGAATTTGTTTTGAACTGTGTGAACTCGTTGTAGGCAGAGGCGGAGAGCCTCGTAGCTAGAGTAGTTGCCGCGCGAGAGAAAGAATCTCGTCGAACAGCCTGTAGGTGAACCACCACGGGCTGTATTCTGCAGTTAGACAGGAGAGTAGTGCTGGCCTTGCAATGCGACTGCTAAACCCGTATCCAGCGAAAAGTACTTCGAGGGGGCACTACCTGCGACTCCGCAACCTCCTGGACTCCCCCTGCACGCTCTCAGCCCCCAGTGACTCCCAGATCTTGACTGCTGCTGGTGTACTGCGAGAGGCATGGCACCCGTCCCCCCCCCGGTTTGCTGACTGAGACCGTAGAAGAGTTCACCGGCACCCGGCATAGGTGTTCAAGTGTGTGTAGTGAAACTGGCAATGCATTGAAAATACCCTAAGGAAAAGGCAAGAGTTCTTTTTTTTTTCCAACCACACGGAAGGCTGAGATAAAAGAAGAGAAAGACAAAATCCAGGAACATTTATCTGTGCGTGCCGCAGAATGCGCGCGGTGGTAGCTGGGTCCGTGCTGAATTTCTTCTTCCGTTCTCTTTTTGCCCTGCGTTATGTATGTATTTTTCCACCCGTGTTTGATGCTAAGCACACTAAGAAACTGGAAGAAGAAACATGAGACGGGAGAAAAAGAGCGCAGCAGCGTTTGGAGACTACCACCAGTGCGCTGTTCTCGAGGGCCGCGCGCTGCACGCAAACGAAGGTCTCGGACTGTTGCCCCCGGATGACGGAATTAGTCTTTTTCCTTCGGTGTCAGACGGCTTTTTGCGTTGAGTTTTTTTTTACTTCCGCTCCGCGTGCGCTGGCTCGGTCTCATGTTTTGTCCAATGCTGCCCGGTGTGCGCCTGACATGCCGGGACGCCGGGGTGCCAGTCTCCAGCTACCAAGTGGGAGGACGACTGGCACGTGGGTCCAAAGCCTGCTCCGACAGTTCGGCATATGGTTCGGGTGATTAGAGGTACTCGTGGAACCGTTTAGGCTGCGGAGATCGAAGGTCGTACGTTGCAGCTAGGAAGAGCGGCGCACGCTCCGCGTCACAAGTGTACGCACTACCATACACCACCCAACTCGAGGCACAATACTCTCCGCTGGCAATCGGACTCGTTACCCCCCGATACCCGGAGACATGGACATGGAGGCAGGGGGTCGTTCATTGGCCTTCCTGTGAGAATCACCGTCATTTCCGCCTTGGTCGCCTCGCGCCGCTGAGGCACGCTCGCGCTCCAACTTTCCGGGATGTGTTCCCAATGACTATGTGGCCAACCCTAGCACCTCGGGACAGCTCGGCGGCCGGCCGGGGGTTGTATGCTCGGCTCTTTGGACGCAAGCTGAAGTGCTCGCCTGGAGTTCCTCAGCCGCGGCGACTCACGCTTAAATGTCCACGTTGTCCCGACATCTACCGATCGCATCAGAACTGTGCCAGATATGTGTACGTGGGATACTGTGGCGGCAGCGAGAAGCGGATGGCGCGTGACCAACTTCTTTTTCGGTCTCGACATGTAGCGGTGTGCTCAGGAGAGTATAACGGCAATTTCTGTGCCCCCGTGCCGTGACTGTTGAACTATAGGGCATGCGTGGCGCAGTCCAAGCTTTACTTGCACTAAACTGAAATCAGCCCGAATGCGTGATTCCTTGGTAACTGAAAGAAGGGCCACTTCTTTGGAGGTGTCTCTTAATCTATACATGTCCCTCAAACTACAACAGGAAGCGACTTTCTTGTAGTGTGGGGCACACTCAAGAAAAGAAGCCATAAGCCGCGTTCAGAAGGCCACACAGGCAGCTTGGCTTCCAGCACGACAGCTGAGCGTGACGGCAAAGACGATAGCAGCTGTCCCGGTTTCCTCGTAGACCCCAGCAGCGCCCTTGGTAGGAGCACCAGCCTCCAGCTACGCAAAAAGTGAAGAGCGACGTTATCTTACTTCCTGCATGGGTTTCAGCAGCACGCCGTTGCCGCCCTTAGCAGCATATGCGGGCTGAGCCCCGCCGTCCCCGCCTTGCACCTCACATCCTCGTAGACCACGACGGATACGCCTTGCCGCGGGACAGGATCTTGGGAATGGGGATATTCAAGGAGCAAACACAATAAACAGCGCCACGGACCAACACAGGTGAGTGGAAAGCCGGCTGAGTCCTCGAAGTACGCCGTCCGGCGCAGTCTCGAAATGTGGCGCTCGCCCGTCCTTTCCCGCCTGTTTCTGAGTGTGTCCGGTAGCACTGTCTGCTGACAGGAGAACAAGACACTAATAGCTTTGAGAAGACATTTCCTTCTGCTCTTTACCGCGAGCGCCCTTGCCGTCCCCGGGCTGCTGAAAGGTCTGGAGCAGCAGGCCATCGAAGATTTTCTCCCTGTAAGCCCTGGAACTTCAAGTAAGCGCAGCAAATAGTGCCGTTAGCGCACAACTAGACAGTTTACAGGTTTATTCCCGAGACGCAGCTGCGTTCCCTACTGTGGTTACAGTCAGTGCCGTCCTGTCCCGGCTGCCGCGCTCTCTCAGAAGATGCTAGGTGGTATCCGTGACAGTCACCATGCCGCCTGAGACCTGGTGTCCTTGTGGTCCTCACTGGCTGCGCAGTGGGAAATGGCCGTCATGAGACATGTTTCGAGCTCAGTGCCTAGATTTTCCGGCTCAGTTCATCTCTACAATGTGGTCAGTACTTGAGACTACAGCGATGACAGAAGCAATCAAAGAACACGGCAGTTCGCAGCGGGAACTGATGAAGCAACCCGCTGCGAACTGCGTATGCTTTGATTGCTTCTGTCACACAAGCGCTCATACGCGCAGACAGGAAAGTACGCTGAGAGAAGGTCGCCCGGTCAGAAGTGTCTGCTAGCAAGTGTTAGCCACGTTGTGTGGCATAAGAATGTCCGCATTCCCGGGACGTGTGAGGGCACCAGGCAAGGTCAAGGGGCAACTATGAAAGCAGTGGCTACAGTGCTTACAGCCCCGCAGACGGACAGCCCACCACCTCCTGAGAGAGGCGCTCGAGGCCGGAACCGGGATGCGACGCGGTTTTGCCCTTTGTGTATGTACCCCAAGTCACTGTTCACCATCAGAAGACTCGAAGCGCCAGAGTTGCTCATTGACTCATTGCCCAGGGAGCGTTCTTTTGCGTAACTGGGAAATCAGCTGGGCGGGGGCAAGAGATGGCGGACCGCTCAGGCCGCACCCCGTAGCCTCCCGTGGACGTTCCTCAGTTTCCGCGGGCAGGTAGCGGCAGCCTGGTGCAAGCCAGCTATCAGCCCTCGCATACTTACCACCTACACCGCAAAAGCATTCGACACCTCAGGCTTACCTGGCGTTATGGGAGCGTCGTGTCCGCCGACCTCGCCGGGCGGCGCGAGTCGTAGCCGGCTTGGCGTGAGCGCGAAATCACTCAGGACATTGTACTCCCGATTCTCACACACATTCGCGCAGCGCCACTCGGAGGGGAAGGGCACCCCTTACGATACAGAAGTGCGACAGGCAGAAACACTAAACACCGCGCGAGGGCACCCACTGGTTTCCGGCTGTGCACCTAGTTCAAGCTGTCAGGTTTCCGATATCCAGTTTACAATCCGTACCCCTGCCAGCTTCTGGCTTTGACTTAGGGGCCCCGGCTTTTGCGGCAGGGCAAATGCCTCACCAAAATCTTTTACGGGGGCGGACGACGTTGCGCGTTTCCAGAGGTGAGGAGTGGTAGAACTATCGCTCTCGGCACCAACACACCCGCCGACGCTCTGTGGAATGGTAACATTCGAGGTCGAAGTCTGCGTCATGCAACTGTGCATCTGCGAGACGGGCGCCAGAAAGTCACTGTCGCTCACCGTTAACCTGACCGACGCCATTTCAGCGCATAAGAAAACTAAAACTGTTCGCAACTCCAGTGGCGCCGTTCGGTGCCGCCGTCTGTCTCACTGGCCCTCGCTCTGTACCGGGACTACAGGAGACCACTCATCAGCGAGCTCGTGACCATGTACGCTGGCATGTCCCAGTGGCAATGTCCATTGCCAATCAGTACGGCATGAACGAGCCTTCGGCGGTCGCCGCTATTCTTGGAGCGCGGCCGTTAAAAGCATCATGCGTCGTGTCGCCTACACACGTAGTGCACGAGGAACAACCGCCGCCAGGGGCCGTAACTCACCGGACAGGTTTGACTACTAAGCTGCACAGCACGGGCGCCTGAGGGGCATCAGGCGCACCGCCGTCAGTTCGCGCCCCCGACATTCGTGCGTGCTGGCAGTGCAAAATGCGGGACACCCGGCGTGCCCGCTGGTCCGCGGCTTAACACGCGCTGTGCTCCCTCCGGCTCTCTAAAACACCTGCGCTTATGCCGACTACATTCGGGCGCTTCGCCTGGCACTCCCCAATGGCTTCCAGCACTGTCTCACGTCGGCAGAGCCCTGAGGGCTCTGTGGTGTCCCATACAACCGACAGACACTCCGGCAGAACGCCCGCCACCACGATTCCGGTCCACATTTCGTCCGCGGCTTTCTTTGTGACCCCTGCACTGCTCCCCACCCACACGGACACCGCAACAGCAGGTAACAGCTGTCGGGCGCCTTTCTTAACTCCTTACCGGCTGCGCAGAAGCCGGCCGCCGCCGTATGCCGCAAACTGTTAACTGCTTCGTCTTGTGCAGCAGGCCCTGTGTTTCGGGGCGCTGGCCGCTGCACCACCGAGGTATCTTTCCTTCTCTGTAACTCTGCAGATCATCAGCAAGGCTCCATCTCCGCAACACTTAGGCGTGCTATCGGAAATGTATGCAGGTCGTTTTCGCACCAAATGCCTTGCGCGGCGATTTGCAGACACTTGTATCCTAGCTGAATAGGCAACTCGGACAGGCCTCGGACCGCTCGCTGCGTCTCTGCAGACAGCCGCCGGTCTAGCTACCGCCCACAGTGGGAGACGTGAGATACCCGTCTTCTTAGTGCTCTTTTTTGGTTTAGTCAGTACGGTCTCAAAGAAGACGAGTCACCAAAAATCGCCCGGTCCGACCACGGCCGGCGTGTCACATTCTGTGTTCTGGGACTTCCGACTTTCCCAAAATGAATCCTGGGGGTCTTAAGCTACTCTCAGTAACTATGTGTAGCTAGCCGGGGTTGAGCCTGCCAGGAGCGCGCGGCGGGAACGGGGCCACCCCGACGTGGGTTTTCGAGTTCTCTCCCGTGATACGTGTGTACTTCGCTCTCCCTACTTATGGCGAGTCGGAGACGAAAATACAAAGAAAAGGAAGTTGGAGACAAGAGAAGAGAGAAGTAACAGTCAAAGGCAGCCGACAACTCGTTCAGGACAGGGCCGCACGAGATAAAAAGGAGGTTCGCGGCTGCTGTCTGTGAAGGGAAGTTTTTCGTGACCAGGATTCAGAGAGAGGTAGATCTTGTCTCACTTCTTCCGGGTTGTCCGTGTTTGTGGTCATGTTTCGGGTTTGCGGTGTTTATAGGGGGTGGACTGGCGGACTTTTCTGAGCCTTTTCTCCAGCCCGAGCCTCGCGAATGGCTGGACTGTGGCTTTTTGAGTTCTTTTCTCAGCGCGTCGAAGGTGAGGGGGCCCCGTGGTCGATGGCGTGGCCACTGCTTTCCGAAAAACACATCACTCCGTCCGGCGTGAGCAGCCCCGCGAAACGCCAACGGGTACGGATGCGTCCAGAGAGCCTGCCTGGGCCTCTGGCACTTGGTGGTAGTGTCGCGTTAAACTGCGGCTGTGTTCTCGAGACTCCGGAGGTGTTGGTCAGTTCCTCACGTGCTACGTATGGGCTGATGCGTGTTCTCTGGCACTGAGCCATGTGCCGTGTACGTCCTAACATGGTCTCATTGACAGTCACTGTGCTGTGCCCTGGAAACAACGAAGTGCGGTGACATGCTTCCCTTCAATCTAGCTGAGGACCGCGGTAACTGCACGCTTCGATCAGTGGGAGGGCCGCAGCGACTGCCGTGCTCAGTCAAGAGTCCCACCCAGCTGGAGTATGTCTAGGACCAGTCTCCCACATATCCCGGCCACATTTCGTCCTCGGCTTTTGTCATAGCCGAGGCTCCCTCCCGAAATGTGACGCCGGAGCACGGGTCAGTGCTCTCGACAGCCTCCCCGCGCCCGTTCCTGCATTCCTTACTGGCTGTGCCACAATGAGGTCTGTATGCGTATATTGGTTTAGACGCATGTGGAGCCCGCTGTGGGGCACTTTTGCTTACGGCTACGGAAGCTTGACGCTGTGCGTGTTGGTGTCAAGGTGAAGGGGTCCTCGTAGAACTCGTTCCTCTTGAGCAGCATCTACCAAGGCCACCCACAGGCTCAACTGGCCCCCAGCAGCGTCACACACTTAAAACGGGTTGGGTCCCCCGGTCTACAAATGCAGTCACGACCTCAGAGTACGCGCGGTGGTTTCCGGTGTCGCAGTGTATTCCTTTTGTTTCGCTTCCTTTCTGGAATAAGTATGTAACGCTTCCTGGTTCCCGATTCTGAAGTCAACAGGAAACTGAGAAAAGGGGAGAAAACAGAAAAAGCGCGCGGCGGCGTTAAGAGACATCCGCTGGCTGGGGCAGCGCGCTGCGTGCAAGCAAACGGTTCACACGCTTGTCTCAAAAGCAGAGTTTTCTCGGCTTCATATATACTCACTCAGATAAAAGGAGAGTTCTCATTCCGCTTCACTGTGACGCCTTGGTTTCTGGGAGGCTACTCGGTTTTCCGTGGCCGGCCGGCATGCTGTGTGCCAGCCATCTGCCGCTAAGCGGTAGACCGACACGCCGGTGGACTCAAGGGTTTCTCTGACACTCCATGATGTGACTCGGGGAACCGCTTGTGATTTTTGTATGGAACTCTACCTTCATTCATCTCTACCCGACGGCCGGCACTGCTCAGACACTTTGGGACGTATCCGCGTGCACCTCGTCCACAACACCCTAATGCTTAGGGATGTGTCTTGAGAACTACAAAGGGGAACTTCGGCATTTTAGGTCTGTGCTATAACCGGCTGTCAGTTGCTGCTGCACGCCTCGTTGCGACGGGAAGCTACTACCACTACGCTCCCATCTTTTCTCGGGTGTATCGCGCGCTCCAGAGTGCTAACGTGGCTACGCTAAAACGCCTCTCGGCTGGTTGGCGGTGTGCCGCGGCACTAGGAGGTGAGTTGGGAATGTGCGGCGTGGTAGCGTGCGTTGCGTTGTGCCCGATGTAGTAGCCGCGGCCACTGATTCGGGGTTATCTGACACTTTCGGATGCGTACGGGGACAATGTGGCCATCCAGGAGTGCGCTGGCTGCGACCAACGGAGAGGGAGCTTGGGGGCTCCCAACACTTTGGCATGAGTCCGGCAGTGCGTCAACTCTTTGAACTGTGGCCTTCTCACTGTGCCCGTGGACTGTCCACTTATCTGTGAGTTGGAATGAGGTGTGCTGTAGCGTCACGTTTGCCAGAAGGCGGAATTCGAACTGCTACAGAAGCGAGGAGATTGTTGTGTTGCAGAAACTGCTGCGGGAGAGGCGGACCGCCTGCGACAGCCTGTGGTAAGCCAACCACGGGCTGTACGTCACAGAAAGGAGGGTAGCACTAACATTGCTGGCGGATTCGTCCACTCGTAGTTAAGAGTAACCACGAGGAAGGCCTTATTTGTGACACGTGCCCTGTACGGGACTCCAATTGATCTCAGATTGTCCGCTTTGCTCCTGCCGACTGCCGCCGGTCTCGCTACCGCCCGCGGTGCAAACTGTGAGAAACCCATTTTTTGGTGCTATTTCGGTTACTCCATATGACCTCAAGAAGGGGGAGTCGTTCCGCGCCAAACGCAGCTTGGGGGACTCCGGCCCGAAGCGCTTGCATGCGGCATACAGTGACGTCCAGGGCTAGTCGCACGAGCTATTCTGCCTTCCATTCTCTGGAAGATCCCTCGGTATGCAGACATCATTCGCGGTTCGCCTGGCACTCTCCATCCGCCTTCAGCATTGTCGCACCTCGGCACGGCCCTGGGGGCTCTTTGAGATCTTCTGGAATCGACAGATATTCCGGCAGAACGAAAGCCGCCACCACGATTCCGGCCGCACTCCGTCTGCGGCTCTCCTCCGGTCCTAGCATTGCTCTTCCTGCGCCACGCAAAACCACGGCAGCACGTCACTGCGGCCGAGCTTCCAGACCCTTTGCTGTAGTCCTCACCGGCTGCGCAGAAGCCGTCCGCTGGCGCATGCCACAAAGTGTCCACTGCCTCGCGCCGTCCAGCGCCCCATGACTTGGGAGCTCTGCCCGCTGCATCTCGAGGCAAGTTTTGTTCTCCCGGGGCATGTTCCAGGCTTCTAACACGGGTCTCTGGTGCAGGGCAAGGCTTGTCGGCCGAACTCGTCCCCCACTTCACTAGGCAAGTAATGGCAACGACTTCTGGGCCTTTGTCACACAGACTCACAAGAGACTTCACACAGACTGGTCATTTATGAAACCCATAGATTTGATGCCTAACCGACGTTGGCGCTTTCACTCAGGGTGTCACAATAGCGAAGTTTCGGGAACTGCTTCTGTGGGATGTTGGGTCTAAAGAGAGTCTATCTGATTGAGAAATCCGGTTGAGCAGCGCAGTCCCCGCTGCACTGCTGCAGCTCTCACTGACTGTGACGTACTGTCACGGCGGTGCTGTCCTGGAGACTGCTTCGCAGCTAGCTAGCTGGCAGCAGGAAGCGGCACACAGAGGAGGCCGCGCGCGAGGCGGAGAGCTGGCAATGAGCAGATGACGGACCACACCTAGCTCGATGTGGGGCCGGGATGGAAACCGCAAAGTCGACCAAATGAGTTGGAGAGAGAACTTTTGCTTTTCCGCTTTGACGATATACGGTGAGGAGTGCTCTTCAGCTGCAGAGATGACTTCCGCGTGTGTAGCATTTTCGCACTCGTGATCCAGTTCGCGTACAGGAGCGAACTGATCTTAGGACTTCAGTTGGTGTTTTGGCTGTGGCCAGCGGCGAAGGACGTTCGGGCCTGCCGACGCTTTGGGATGGGTTCGGGAATGGCTTGCCTTTTGGCTTCAAGGCGTGTGTCAGCCGCGAACGACAGAAGGGCAATCTAAGGTTCCCTGGCATGTTACGATGTGTCCGGAAAGGTAGTAACCCCTCTATGTGATGTCCTCACCGGCTTGTGTCAGGGCCACGTATCTCTAAACACTAATGTTGTACGCTCCACGTTTACCAAACGCTAAGCTGTTATGAACGACGTGAGCGCAAAGCGCAAAGTCCCGTTGCTGGAGAAACTATCGCCCGAGAGGGGGAATCTTGAGAAACAGCTCTAGGGTGAATCAGCCACGGGCTGCACGTCACAGTTTGCAAGGAGGGTAGCTGTCATACTCTGCGGTATGACACTCACCTGTGGTTTTCTGTCTGCTCGCTGACCAGTGAGGATGGCCGGCGTGATGGTACCGCGGGCCGCCGGCCGGATCAGAGA
>NW_027154531.1:12653-12815 GCF_002600585.1 Cystoisospora suis
GAAACAGGGGTCTGGGTGGTCGTCTTTCGGGCTTTCTTTTCTGCGTAGATAGGTGTATTTTTCTTCCTCTTTTTCAACGTCGTACGCATTCCGAAAAAGAAAAGGAAAAGCGTGGAAATCTAAAACGTTGTGACGATTAGAGACGGCAGCTAGCCAGCCGTC